>NW_009634076.1:2243-96471 GCF_000690535.1 Cariama cristata
ACTGTGATGATGCATCTTATTTAGTATCTTTTTGTAGCCTTTTAGGAATGAAAGGTTTAAAATTTTTACCTTTTTTATATTGTCTACTGTTTTTCTACTGATATATTTTAAGCTGATACTTTTAACATCTGAAACAAGAAAATATCTGTTGTAATTCCAAGAAAACTGAAGGAGCTCCAGGTGTAGCTGAATCTGCCTCAAACCTGAAAGTGATTTATCCACAGTGATACATACCCTTAGTACCTAACCTAAACAGTTCTAGGACAAAATTTGAAGAAGGTAGACAAGGAGGGAGAAGTGTTATAGGTAATTCATGAAGGTTAACTAGTTTGTGCAGAAACAATTGCTTGGCAAGTATTAACTTTATATTTTGAAATATAAAGAAAATATTTTTGAATTATTAGATGCTATGTTTGTGTACATGCAAGTCTATTGGTGTGAAACATAAAATTTTGTACCATATGGTTTCTGGCAACAGATTTTGACAGTTTTATGTTACCTCAGTCAAAGCCAAGATAAATCAATACTTTTATGTTGTAACAATATGGGTGGAGTAAAACGGTGTTTCCTGTGATCTAGGCCAGAGCTTAATGACATAATTGCTTTTCAACAGCTGCAAGCACGCAGTTTAAATATTAATTTAATTGCACTAGAAGTATCGATTTAAGGAAAAAGTGGTTTTAGTTTCTCTGCATCAATATGTGTGAAATTGAATATTCTATTTTAATAATGTATGTGTATTTTAAGGCTGAGTTTTCTAAAGGCTCAGTCATGTTTTCAGCTGCAACGAAATGCTGCTTTAACATTTCAGACAACTGAAGATGGTTAATCCAGATGCTGAGTGTGTTCACTGTTTTCTGGTTTTATAAAATAGACTGCTAGCAGATGATAACATCCTGTTGAAACATATCACTTGCTACAAAAAACTGTATTGCACTAGGCTGTGCTGCAAAAGAAAGGAAGTGTACAGAATTTTCAGAGATTGACATGTAACCATAGCAGTTCATAAACAGCCATATCTTAAGAGGCTTTTTTGTGTGTGTCTAGGGAATGCTGTTAATCCTCTTCCAATTAATATTGGTATTTGGTTTTCATTAAAACAGTGCATCAAAACCTACAATTCAGACTGGCATGTTGTTAACTATAGATATGAAGATTACTCAGGAGAGTTTCGACAGCTTCCGAAGTAAGTATGTTGTCTGGTGGTATAATAAAGATCTTGAATTTGTGAAGGAACTTTACTTAATATAAATGTATTTATTACAGGAATGTATGAATACATGTAATATCTAACTTGAAATATCCTATATCAATGTTTAATAGTCAGTAGAGATGGTTTGTTGGATAGAATTTACATTGATGATCTTGAAGGTGTAAAATCTTGTTAAACCATTTTCTGGAAAGATACCGTAATAACGCTGCCTTATAAATAGGCAAGTCAAAACAAGAAATTGTATCATTGACAATGTGAATATAAGTATGATAACTAAAACAGGCTAATGTTTAGATGAAACTAAAATGGTGATATCCTGTTTTTGTAGCTTCAAAGGCAGCTTTTGGAGCTCTCTTTAGGAGCTTAGGGAATAGAACGTAACGGAGATGGTTAGAGCAAGCGTTTGAACTAGTGCAGATTTTCACAGGATGATTCAAAGTAAAAGCCTCATCTACATCTGTTACAGACTTTCTAAACTATCTGTTAGATAAATATTTTCCATCTTTTTCAAAATTTTCTAGGGAGCATATAGAAATTAGACCCTTAACTTAAAATGCCTGAGAGTGGCTGAATACTCTGAATCCCACAGCTCTGGAAGACCTATGTCTTCCCCAGCTACTCTCCTGCATCTGTCAGTTAAGAAATAGCTTGCTTTCCCTCTGAAAAGTTCTGATGTGCTCACAGGTTTTGCAAAAGTCAGTACCTGGTTTTTAGTTGCCCTGAACAGAAACCGTGATAGTCAACAGGAATTTAAATAAATGCATTGTCCAAAAAGGAGCCAATGGTTGCAGGTATGAATTCTTGCTCCTAAGATACTAGGAGTGCAGTGAATAAGGCGGCAGTTGGTTCTCTTCAGTTACACATAAGGACAGTCACAAGCAGAATTAAAGTAAGACTGTGAGCAGATGTGCAAAGTAGAAGAATTGCTGACCAAGAAATATATTTCATGAAAAATACATGCTTCTACTCAGTTATTCTTGTGCTTTTTCCTCTTCAGTTAGGAAAATAACATCTTTATTTTTGCAGCTATAAAGTATGTAACTAATCACAAAATTTCCAGTATTTTAGAAACTTTTTCTTTCCTAGTAAGGGGACAAAATCGGAGAAGCTTCCGGTTCATTTATATGAAGTGGATGAAGAAGCAGATAAAGATGAGGTGAGATAATATTAATTCCTTACTTTCTCTTGCTTCCAGTAAAGAATGTTGGGTAAGAAGAGGTTACAAGTTCGGTTAAGTGTTGATGTCAGTTAATGAAAACAGAGATGAGCTTGAATTGCCTGGTTGGGAAACAAGTGTAGTTATTTTACCTATGTCTTTTCAAATAGCCTTGTACTCCTGAGGTCTGTCATGTGAGTAGAATAAGTTTTGACAGATGGTGAAATTAAAGTTTTAATGCTTGGTGACATATAATCCTTGAGCTTTCATAAAATCTGTCTCGTTTTACACTGTTTCTGTGTAGACGGGTATATGGAGAGAAATGTTTCATGCAGTTGAATCATAGAATCATTATGGTTGGAAGAGACCTCAAAGATCATCAAGTCCAACCGTATACCTGATGCCACCATGCCTGCTAAACCCACTAAAGCATGCCTCGAAGCGCCACATCTAAACATTTTTTGAACACCTCCAGGGACGGTGAGTCCACCACCTCCCTGGGGAGCCCATTCCAATGCCTAACAACTCTTACAGTGAAGAAGTTCTTCCTAATGTCCAGCCTGAACCTCCCACTTATCATGAAGTTGAGTAAAATCATAGATGAATCTGTTCCAACATGACAGTACACACACTTAAGCATGCACGACAATATAGCATACAGTGTGAGTTAAAATTAGTTTGTCACAAATCTGAGTATAGGATAAGATCTGAAGATCCATCATGGAAACAAAAGCTAAAAAAAATGAATAAAACCCAAAGGTATTTTCTTTTTTTTGTCATTGGCTTAGGGAAACCAGAGATCTCTAGCCTCAAGCAATTTTCAAGTATGTTTCAAAAGTCAAAGACTTTTTAAAGTAACTGCTTCTGTTATTTTTGTGATTTAATTTTTGCCATGCCCTGTTTCAAAACACAATGTTTAAATGCCAGTGTTTTCTTTTCTTACAAGTACTTGAACTCTTGCATGACAGAAAAGAATTAAAATAAATTTTTTGGGGTGATTTTTACCCTTTGACAATTACTTTGCTTCTAAATTCCTTGTATTCAGAACTGCTGCATATGAAATAACAGTAGTTCCTTACAGATTTTCCTGGATTAAACGTGAAGAAGTAGTTCAGGGAGTGCGTCTGAATAGGTAAATTCCCAAACAGATAGTCTCAGAGTGCCATTTCTCCAGCGCTGCTGTTGATCACAGAATCGCAGAATGGTCAGGGTTGGAAGGGACCTCTGGAGATCATCTCATCCAACGCCCTTGCCAAAGCAGATTCACCTAGAGAATCTAACCTGCACTGTGATATTTGGACAAATGATTTCATGCATCTGTATCCAAATCTTCCTATTTGTAAGATGGGAATAATTATAAGTTCTATTATACTGAAATTAAAAAGGCTTGGTATTATTTACTGTGATAATATCTCTGACAATAGAAGTGTTTTAGAAAACAGTGAGTTAAACGTGAAAAAAATTAAATGGAGATATAATTGACTGTGATTGTTACTGGGAAAAATACTTATAGCTAGAGTTAGTTAAACACTGGAAAAACTGTAGCTTGGCTATTATCAGGTGGTATGTGTTTTATTAGGAAGTGTAAGTGGAGAGGACTTCCCGTTTCCTTCTGCCTGGTTTCCTGTTAGAGCAGGCAGGAACGTTGGATCTCTTTCAGAGGTACAGTCACTGGAGAAGAGGTCTGCTACTCTTTCAGGAGCTTAAAATATAAACACAAGAAAAAAGCGTGCTAGGAAGAAAAGGGAGTTTAATGGGAATAGAGTGGGGGAACCATAAATTCTTTTAATGGGAGAATTAATGCAAGAAGTTTTTGTTTCAAACATTAAGATCTTTGTGTGCCAAAAAGCATATATGCAAATCTTAGATTAAAAGTTGTTTGGCCTCCTTTTTGTTTTGCTTTTTTGATTGTTGGGTTGTTTTTTCTTTCCTTAAGAAAGTAGATTTATTAAGAGAATGATAGAAAACAAAAAGCTGCAAATGAATAAAAATTGGAGGAAAACCAGATAAAGATTAGTTTAATCTTACGTCATTAAAAAGGAGAGAATTACCTTTCCAAAACTAATTCAGGCTATCAGGCCATCGGGTTGATGTTTGTAAATGGAATTTTAAAATCAGCCTGGGGTATAGGACCAAGATACGGAATTGTTTTTGTTGAAACAGTTGCTGTTAAAGTAAATCTTGGAGCCGAGTTTGTGGGAAACATCATTAAAAAAAGTGAAGCACAATATGCAGCAGCAATAGTAAAAGTGAGGAAATCAACTTACCGGTTGGAAAGAGGAAGTGTGTTTTCAGTGTAAAAGTCATGTGTTAACAACTGAGTTCTGGGTTCCTTTGTATTAACAGATGGTCGGCTGGAAAGGTTCCGTAGCTTTTTGGCTCTGTAGACAGGAATTCTGCCTGACAGAAAGAAATGGTATAACTAGAGAGGCCCAAATGACAGTCGGTTTTATTGTTAGAAAACAGCATGCAGCCCAACAGAGTTGGGAAACAGTGCACCTCAGAGACTTGGAGTTGGAAAAAGAGTCTTAACAGAGCTAAATCTTAATTTTTGTTAACACAGATAACGAAGGAATTCTTGTCGTGTCAGGTGATCCTATGTGTGGTTTGTGAAATGACAGAAAAGCCTTGGTTGTTTTGTGCCAAGTTTTGATAATAACTCATCATCTTACACTTGTAAAGGTGGTTTTAAACCGTCCTTTCCCTGGAGACAACTCCCACCAGTAGAGGTAGAGAACTGTAGTTGGAAACCCAGTGTTTTAAGTTGTTGTCTCTGTATCTTGATTGTTGTACAAGAGAAATGGTTATCTAGGTAAATAGAACAGAGGTGGGGGCTAATGATGAAAATATGAAACAAGTAGACTGTTGCTTGGACAGCAAGACTTACTGGGGCATATGAAAATTCACGGAGTATTTCTGGTCTATGCTTCTGGGGCATTATATCAGATGCTCTGATAGTTGGTGACCATGTCATTCTCACTGGGCCTAACTTCCATAGTCTCAAGCTGACTCGGATTTTTGAAGGAACAGATGACTGTATCTTTTGCCTTCTGTTTCCAGTTTTTTGAAGTTCACATGTGCTTATGCATATGAATATGCAAGCTAGACAGACTAAATAAGCTGTAAATAAATTAGCAAGTAACTTTTTACAGAATGTTGCTTGATTTAGTTCCAGAAACTAATTCATATTATTCCAAAATTTGGTTTTAATGTTCAGTTGTTGAACTAATGACTCTGTCCCCCATATGTAATCACTCTTTCTTGTGTGCTCTCTGAGAAAAGGAATTGGAAAAAGTAGTTGAGGCACTTGAGGAAGTTTTGTGGTTTTGTTTTCAACTGGGTACTCAGCTGATTTTGAATGTTTGGATAATACATTATCAGGAGTATTTCTTCTCTAGATGGTTGAAAATCTTTGTACATGTCAAATTCATTAATGTTTTTGTTCTGTCAAAATGGGTTACGTCAACTGGAAACCATGGGAAAGTCAGCTTGGTACTGCTCTAAAAGATTACTTGAACTGATGATTTAATATTTATTCTGTGGCAATTATAAATCTGTCATTTTGATTGGTTTTGATAGTAGAGTACTGATTTTTGTTAGTTGTTAATATCCTGTGGGCTTTGATGTAGTTCTTAAGTTCCATCAACTGGCAGATGGAAGTGGTATGCAGGCAACGGGGGTGACACGCGATGTGTGCCTTGCATCTGCTGTCTGAACTTGCCATTACTGCCGAGTTTGGTCTTGTTCTCTTCAGAAAACTTTGATTCTGATCTGTAAAAGGGCAGATCCAATTCAAGAATTTGAGACTTAGTTCTCTGTAAATTCTTAAGTAAGAAATGTCTTTGAAGTAACACATATAAAGCAAAATGGTTTGAGAAATCTCAATTGAAGTTTTGGATAAGCATGAGTTACTGTTGTTCTTTTTGGTAATAGAAATTGTTAAAATTTCTTGCTCTGGAAGATTAGAATGTATGAAAAAGCTTACAAAGCAAGTGTAAGTAAATGTTTTGAGTTTTCTCCCTTTCACCTATTTCAGTGGGATTTATCTTGACTAATATTCAGCTATCTAGAAGTTGGATCATCCTGCTGGCCATAGAGAAAGCCTATATAAGTGGCCAGGTTACCTATCAAAAGTTAAACAAGGTCAATCTCACTTCTAGTCTTTAAATAAAGTAATTGGAATTAGAAAGCTATAGAATTTCAGCAAAGACTCATCGTATGTTATTATCATTGCCTTATGAGCACAGCTATTCCACCTTTTAAAAATGGCTTCTGAAATTTTCAATAAATAGAACCGTTTCAGACAGTGATGCAAAACTACCTCTTTTTTTTTTTTTTTTTTTTTCCTCCTATTTCCCTTTCTTCATCTCCAGGATGCAGCATCTCTTGGATCTCAGAAGGGTGGAATAACAAAACAAGGATGGCTGTACAAAGGCAACATGAATAGTGCAATCAGTGTGACAATGAGGGTAAGTTTAAGAATGTCTTATGCGTTGTAAAAACTGAAAACCGTTATTAAATGTCACTGTGCCTGAGAGGTTCATTTGTATGTCATTTACTTCTAAGTAAAATAATGTAGGATGAAAGAGGGAAGCTTGTATGTAATTTTTATCTGTGAAATCTTACTTTCCTTTTATTCTACTTGAATCAGAAAAAATGCATTAAAAATCCAGGATGTGGGAGAAGGCCAGTGTTTTAAATAATTTTTTTAAATGGACCCCGGTGTGTTATTAGTAGAAAAGGGACATGTAATATGATTTTTTTTTTTAATTTGTATTGCCTCTTTATTTAGAAACAAACAAGTTATTTTTATGGTTATCCCAATAAATATATATTATGTATAATACTGTCGAGTCAGTTTTAAATACATTCCAATGGCTCAAAAACACTTTGAAATAATATAGTACGATCTTGCCACAGATTTTTAAGTTCTTAGTTTGCTTTTTTTAAGTTAATAATTTCTGGTTTATTTTTCTGAGGATACTGATTAGGTTATGTGTAAATAAAAGCTTTCTTTCTATAACCTACTGTGTAAGCAGCACTTAGGGGTTTTGTAATATGAAGCTGATTAATGCTAGTGTTGTAATTGTTTTTCTTTCCTCCTTTCTTTTCACTAGTCATTTAAAAGAAGATTTTTCCACTTAATCCAACTTGGTGATGGATCCTATAATCTGAATTTCTACAAAGATGAAAAAATATCAAAAGAACCTAAAGGATCAATATTTCTAGATTCATGCATGGGAGTGGTTCAGGTAATTACAAGTATTCTGCCTGTTCTCCAGTTAATTCTGTATTTGAGAGCAAATGGATTTTTTTTTAAAAATACAGATAACTTTTGTTCAAACGTAGATACGTACCTATTATGCAAAGAAACAATTAGACACGCTGCATCTTGCAAAAACAGTGAACGAGATTTTAAAGGGCAGGAGGTTGAGTTTTAAAATCTTTCTGAAAAGAACATATATTACTAGTTGATGTCAAGTATTTGTCAGAAATATCGAACAAAAATTTTAAGGCAAACGCACAAAAAAACCCCAACCTTAAATCACGACAAAGTAACAACAGCATAAAATTAAAGTTCATTTCAGTTACATTTTGTGCTTACATGAGCTGTAAAATGTTTTGCATAGCTTCTTGTGTGGGATTTTTGTTGTGGGAATTGTATTAAATTCAGTCACCCTTCCAGATGCTTTCAGTTGACCTTTCTAATGTTACTTTTATGTGCTTTTCTTTATTTTAAAAGGTTGAAGGCTTTGGTGAATGTTTGTCAGTAGCAAGTGCCAAACAAAAGATTATTTTTTTTTCTTGTGGTTCTGTTATGTATTTACAGTACAGCATGTAACTGTTCTGTTAGACACAGCGTACCTGGAAAAAACTCTTGGGTTTTTGTGTTTTGTTAAGTTGGGTAGGAATAGACAGAGTCTAATAAAAATGTGTTTGTTAAATAATGGGGGTTTTTTGAGTATAAAGTTGTTTGAAGATTTATGCATAGAGATACAACAGCTTTACAGAGGATTTTTTTTCCAAATATTGTAATAATGGTTTTGGATACACATTTAATAGGTACTTCACATGGAAAGTCTTAAAACTGTAATAAATTTAATCATATTGCATTCTATATACAGATTTAGACAGTTGTTTTCCCTTAGGGGTACAATTCTGGCCAACTCCACTGAAATGAGTTTGATTTGTGTTTTTAAAGCAAACCAACCAACAAACAAAGTCGTTCCTAAACACAGTTGTAGTCTTTGTCTTACACTTAAAATATATCTTTCCTTCTGCTCCTCAGCTTCCTCTGCTTTGGCATCCCTCTGATAATATATATTCTCTGTCTTCGGGGCTGTTTCTGGCCCCTTTTGTTTCCCACTTAGGCAATGCCTTGTTTCTGGTTCTCAGCCTGTGGCTCTAGTACGGGCTGTTATGGGCACTACAATATTAGTTTACATCATCAGAAAACATGGAGATTTTCAGAAGTTAGAAATGAAAGAAAGGCACTGCAGCAAAGGGAAACGCTAAGTCCTGCAGCTGGGGAGAGCAACCCCAGGCACCAGTACACGCTGGAGGCTGACCAGCTGGAAAGCAGCTTGGCAGGAAAGGCCCTGGGGGTCCTGGTGGACACCAAGTTGAACACGAGCCAGCCATGTGCCTGTACAGCAAAGAAGGCCAATGGTGTCCTGGGCTGCTGTGTTAGACGGAGTGTTGTCAGCAGGTCAAGGGAGGTGATCCTTCCCCTCTGAACGGCTGAACAGCACTGGTGAGGCCACAGCTGGAGTCCTGGGTCCAGTTCTGGGCTCCCCAGTAAGGGAAGAGACATGAGCATACTGGAGAGGGTCCAGCACAGGGCTATGAAGATGATGAAGGGATGGAGAGAGAGCTGGGACTATTCAGCCTGGAGAAGAGAAGGCTCAGGGGGATCTCATCCATGTCTATAAATACCTGAAGGGAGGGTGCAGAGAGGACAGAGCCAGGCTCTGCTCACTGGTGCCCAGTGCCAGGACCAGAGGCCATGGGCACAAACTGAAACACTGGAAGTTCCCTCTGAACATCAGGAAAGGCTTTGTCACTGTGAGGGTGACCGAGCGCTGGCACAGGTTGCCCAGGGAGGTTGTGGAGTCTCCATCCCTGGAGAAATTCACAAGCCGTCTGGACACGATCTTGGACAACCAGCTCTGGGTGGCCCAACTTGAGCAGGGAGGTTGGACCAGATGACCTCCAGAGGTCTCTTCCAACCTCTAACCATTCTTTGATTCTATGTTCTTGTTTTTTCAATCCTGAAAATATAAATCATCCTTTCATGAAGTACTGTTCCATACTTTCTGTTAGATCAGTTCAATTCAGATAGCCTGAAATTTCTTCAGACTCTGTCACAGAATCACAGAATGGGTGGGGTTGGAAGGGACCTCTGGAGATCACCCAGTCCAACCCCACTGCCAGAACAGGGTCACCTAGAGCAAGCTGCACAGGATCGCACCCAGGCGGGTTTGAGATATCTCCAGGGAAGGGAGACTCCAACTCCACAGCCTCTGTGGGCAGTCTGTGCCAGTGCTCTGACACCCTCAAAGTACAGAAGTTCTTCCTCATGTTCAGGTGGAACTTCCTGAGCTTCAGTTTGTGCCCGTTGCCCCTTAACCTGTCGCTGGGCACCACTGACAAGAGTCTGGCCCCATCCCCTTGACACCCACCCTTAAGGTCTTTATAAGCATTGATGAGATCTCCTCTCAGTTTTCTCTTCTCCAGGCTGAACAGGTCTAGTACCCTCAGCCTTTCCTCATCAGGGAGATGCTCCAGCCCCCTCATCATCTTTTGTTGCCCTTCGCTGGACTCTCTCCAGTGATTCTTTTTTGAACTGGGGAGCCCAGAACTGGACACAATATTCCTGTCAGAAGCTTTTAAAAAATAATCTATTTTTTTTATTACTGTTCCTTTGTTCTACTGCAAGTAAGGTTTTGGGCTAATACAATAGTCTTTAAGTAAAACTGTTTTTTGGATGCTTAAAGTTTATAGTTGACTTGTGTTTTGAATGACAGTAATGGTTGTGGTACAAAGCAGGAATTGATTCCCAGCTTCATCTCTTTTTGAAAGACTAGCAATATCAGGGCATTCAGGTTGAGGTTGGTTATGATTTAACTTCTGGTATAAAATCCCAACCTGCAAATGATTCTCACTCAAATATTAATAGTGTTTCATGCTTTTTTTTATCAGTAGATTAATTAGCTTCATTTCTAGATGATCTGAGTACATGGAGACTTGATATATGGAAACTGGATTTTTTTTTTTTTTTTTAATTATTACAAGCAGAATGATGAAGGGAAACTGAAAAATGGGCTGTTATCTTTCATACTTCCACTTGTTGCAGCAGTACAAATAACTTCAAAAGGTCAAATGTCAGTGAGGAAAAAGTGTAATTATAATACACTTGTTCAAAATATCCAACTTTTTTTAAAAAAAGATTTGAAATACATATAACTTCCTTTGATTGTGAGTATTATTACAAGCAGAATGATGAAGGGAAACTGAAAAATGGGCTGTTATCTTTCATACTTCCACTTGTTGCAGCAGTACAAATAACTTCAAAAGGTCAAATGTCAGTGAGGAAAAAGTGTAATTATAATACACTTGTTCAAAATATCCAACTTTTTTTAAAAAAAGATTTGAAATACATATAACTTCCTTTGATTGTGAGTAGACAGTATGTAAAGATATTATAAAGATCTTTTATTTTCTTATAGAACAATAAAGTCAGACGTTTTGCATTTGAGCTCAAGATGCAAGACAAGAGTAGTTACCTTTTAGCTGCAGATAGTGAACTTGAAATGGAAGAATGGATAAACACTCTGAACAAAATCCTTCAGCTTAACTTTGAGGCTGCAATGCAAGAAAAAAGAAATGGAGAGTCTCACGAAGGTAAGCAGGATTTCTAGCAATGCTAATACAGTTATATTGCAACATCTACGTACGTGCATTTGGAAAGAAAGGCTTTATTGTGGCTAAATTTTTTTCTTTTCTTTGGTCATAAAAATTATAGGCCTTTTAACTGTCTGTTTGAACTGGTGAGACTTTTGATCTTTTGACATTAAAATAGCACTCTTCTGTATTGATTCCAATTGAGTTAAGTCCAGGAGAGAATAATGAGACTGATTAGAGTCTAGAAAAATAAAAACCACAATGAAAAATCAGGACCGAGGCAGTTTAAGGAAAAGAGAAAACTTAGGAGGGACTTGTTTTGAAATGTGTAAAATACTGCTGAAAATGGAATAATCTGTTCTGTGGTCACTGTAGGTAGAAGACTGAGACATTGTGGTTGCAGTGAGGGACTTAAATCTAGATGTAACTCCCTTGACTACAAAGAATTCCCTAAAGTAACAAAATAGATTGCTTTGGGTGTAGAATCTTTTCTGTTAGAGCCCTTTAAGAATAGGTAAGGCAGATATCTGTAAGGAATGTGATGTAGATATAGTTGATAATTTGGTGACAAAAGGATCATCTAGGTGTCGTCTTGTGCATTTTTCCTCTTGAGAGTGGACGGGGAGGGCAACTGGTACAAAGGAGGCTAAGTGCATGCATATCGAGAAGAACCTGGAAGAGGTTATAGAAGCACAACATACCAAAAGGGGCTGTTAGAATTTAAAATGAGATATCACAGTCTTTGGTGAAGATTGCCAGAATTTAACATGATGTTTGCAACAGAAGCAAATCAGAAAAAGAGAAGCCTGTCGCTCTGTGAAAGACATTTTAGACAGTCATCTGCAACTGACCATAGAACTGTAAGATGCTTACAGCTAACTGAATGGTTGCTTTATAAATCCAGTAACCATTGGAGAGTGGAGCTGGGAACCTAATGAACAGGGGGAACTAGTTTTGAAATCAAGTTACAATGCATAGTGGAAAGAGCGATGTAAATTTGTACATTGAGTATCCGCTTTCCCCATGCAGATATCAAATATAATCAAAAATAATCAATATTAAAGCTATTTTCTAGGTAAGATTAGAAATAACTGCTACTTTACCCATTTATGTAACTGGTTACATCCTCCAAGAAGTCACCGTATCAAAATGGAGTCATCCACAACCTGTTTATGTTAACAATTGTCGTTTTTAACGGGGTTGGAGTTAAAAAGAGAGAGAGCGCGTGCTACTTTTGCTACAGAGTTTTGTGAGTAGTTTGGGTTTTTTGTGTTTTTTGTTTGTTTGTGCTTTTAAATTTTTTTTTAATATGTGCTTCTGTAATTTCAGATGATGAACAAAGCAAAATGGAAAGCTCATCAAGTAGTTTTGATAACTACTATCCTGAAATTGCCAAGGTAATATATATTGTAAATGCCAACTTGGGATATAAAGTATTACACATAAGTTAGCCACATGAACTTTCAGTAAAGGTAAGGTATTGGCTTCTAGCTTCTAGTCAGTTTGTGGTGCTTTGAAAGCTTAGAAGCTCTTTAGTGAATAGATGTAGTTATTGAGCTTCTTCATTTTCTGCTTTTGGAAGCAAACTAGCTGCTGACTTAAAGTTGCTTGTATAAATCTTGACATGCTGTCTAAAAGCAGCATGTTTTATTATTTTAGTGCATTTTCTGTATTTTGTATTGTTTTATTGCATGCAGGTAAGGATTGAAGTATTTCTATAGAATTCTAGTTATACTGAAGTCAAGTTTTATGTTTATAGTTAGAAGTCCAGAGGAGCTTAATAGCAGTGATGATGTGAACATATTTTAAGATGCTTGTGTTTGTAATGAGCTGGCAAGTTCATGGATACTTCGTGTTTTGCCACAGTTCTTGCTTTTCAATTTTGTTCTTACAGAGGTGTGGTAGAAATAGAAATAAGAATAAAATAAAATAGAAAGAAATAGGAAATAACAGTAACTCTTCCTCAGCCCATTTGCAGACTTTTTCAGTTAAATCAGTGGCTTATGTGTTGCAATAAGTTTTGTGAGTTCTCTGGGAGAGAAATTTCTGTTAAATCACCTAAGGACTGGAGCTGGTGACCTTTTTCTATTGAAGCTGCAGAATCTAAACTCCTTCCTGTGACTTCCTTACTCTTTCTTCTGTGTGGCACAGCCTGCAGTCTTGAAACTTTTCTACTTGACCATGCTCTGGAATGCTCTCTCCTTTTCTGAGGATCTGTCTGCCCTAGTAACTGCTCCTGAAGGGAGTGCAGCTTATAAACTGAGAACAAGCAGTAAACCAAATTCTATCTATTACAATAGCTAACATATCAAAAGATCCAGTCAGAATACATTAACAGGCTTTTAGCACCTAAATTTGTTGGCTGACTTAATTCTTTCTGTTACTACTTTGTAATCAACTTAGCACATGTACACAAAAAGCTGTTATGTGATAATCTAACTCCAGCTATGGCTGTATTTGGAAATTAATTGGGATTGTGTTACGTACAGTCAAGTTTTCCTTGGAAGACCTGTAAGCATCAAACAGCATACTTACATGAGGGTATGAACGTTCATTTCAGAAAAGAATGTAAAATGAGATACTTTTATTGTATGGAAGATTTTTCTTTCTTTATAGTAAGAGTTATTGGAATGCTTAGGTTCCATATGACTTCCAGAAGGGACTTTTATTCAGGGCTGCAGTGCCGGCATATAGTTTAGTACTACAAATGCTGCTTTCTGTTTCCATAACCTTCTGAGTGGAAGCATGCAGCTCTTTAAGTTAGATATTTTTCTGGTGTGTTATTTTTCTCAGCTCTTTAAGCACTGGCTTTTTTTTTTTTTTTTTTTTTATTCCATGGTTATAACTCATTTAAATTTCTGGTTCCTTCAAAATAAGTTTTTCGGTTTTGCCATGCTAGTTCATCTTTACCAAACATTACCTTTCAAAGTAACTTGCTGTAATGTATTCTTCTAGCCTTTTTTCCCTGAGGAGAATTACAGGGAAAAATGTGTCTCTTTGCATTAGTACACTTGTTTGTGCCTTAACTTGAGTACTTTATATAAATACTGTTTGTTTTGAGGACTTTTTTTTTGTCCTCTATTCTTTCTTGCATTGTCTTTTCAGCTCTTATTTGGATTTGGGTTTGGTTCTTTTTTCCCCAGTGGAAGACTTACAAGGCATTGAGCCTTCTTTTAGAAGAGTTTATAGCTGCTCTATTATTTTTGTTGATTCTAGGAGGAGATTTTCACAATAGCTGACCTCATATCCTTATGAGGAAAGAGAAATTCCTTCAGGGGTGATTGTAGAGCACCTGACAATAGGGGAAAAAAAACAGCCTTCCTAAGAAGGGTTTAACCCTTGTGAGTACATCTCCAAGCCTTCATTTTTCTATCAACAGCTGTTAGTTTATAACATAACCTGAGTAAGATGGTATCGGGCGCTTCAGTGCACAGACGTGCACACATATATCTCAGTCTGTCTGTCTGTCCTGCCTACTTCATGTTCCTTTTGTCTGTAACTTAAGTACCAAAAGTGAATATAGGGGGTTTTGTTTTTGCTTTGCTTTGTTTTGTTTTTCATCTTCAGAGAAAATAAAATTAGACCTCTATCTTAAATAACTGTATGACTGTCATGATCAGTGTGCCCAGGTACCTCCTTAACCATTACGGGTCCCAGTATTCCTTGAGGTAGGAAAACATTGTCCCTGTTTTACAGATGAGGAAATGGAATTACAGAGTCACTGCCGTGCTGTAGACAGGGTCAATGACTTACATACATTTTCAGTTCTTGACTTCTGACCAACTGCCCCTGATCTGTCAGTCAAAAATACATATTTTTGTCTTGTTTTGTCTTTAGTGCACAAAACACCAAAGAATCTAAAACCATTCGAGATGCTTTAACTGAAACGGTTTCTGTCTTGCTGCTATGACTAGGTCATCTTCCTCTTCAGTTCTTGCCAATGACTATTTCCTTTACAAAACATACATGCAACCTTCTTGCCACCTTTAAACTTCTTCACAGTTTAGTCCTGTATTTCTCAATCATACCAGCTGTTGAACAAGCAAAGTCTGCCAATACTCTGCTGGTGGGTTGGGTCGTGTCTTTCACAGCAACTCTTGTCTTTTCTCCTGTGTGTGTTAAAGATAACAAAGTAAAGTGAATGAAATCCATTAGAGCATCTATACTCAAGGTCACACCTCAGAAATTCCTCTTCTGTAATGCATCCTTTAAGTCATATTCTTTTTTAAAAATATTATTATCAACCTGAAATAGGATTTTGAGCTCTTAGAGGTGATGGGGTTTTGGTTTGGGTGAGGTTTTTTATTTGTTTTTCCCTTGAGACATAGTAGGAGTTTCTTCAACCTCTAGCAAAGCAGATGTAGGCAGTAGATCACTTCCAGCTGACTGTCAGCGATGAGCGATTTTGGTTGGTAACTTCTTTTAGCCCATACAGGCTGATCCAAAAATAAACATCTGTCTGTAATGTAATACTTCGTATTCTTGTTTAGCCAGCTGCTACTTTGGGAATGGCAGCTCTCCTACATGGGTAGTTTTGGCACATGCATATGTCCATTTGCCATGTCCTGTGACTTTAAAAATCGTAGAATAATTTTTCAATAATACCATTTTTTTTAAAAAAATAACCTATGTATACCATCAGTTTTTCACATTCTATTTTGTTCCACTTTAGTTTTGTTTTACTGTTCATAGGTAGGTATCCACAAATCTCAAGCAGGATCAGTGTACAGTGTACTCTGCAAAGTAACTTTTAAGTGTGAGGGTTTTATCTTTTGGAAGTTTGGGTTTTTTTTCCATCTACTCACAGGAAAACTACTTCTTTGGCAGTAGAGCTCAAGAAAAGAAAAGAAAAAACAAACCAACCAACGAACCACCAAACCACAAAAAAACACTAAGAAAAAAGAGAAGAGCTATGATGGTGTTTCTTAATTTAGGTAACCTGTTGTTTCCTGAGCAATCTTATGGTCTCAGGATAGCTCTGAGCTTTAACCTACATTATGAAAGTTACTGTTTAAGGAGGCAAAGTGCTACATGAGCTACATTGGAGTATACTTCCCATAGGCTTGGAAGGTTACATGTTACTGATGTAAGTTTTTGTGTTTCTAGGCCTGGAAAAACCTTTAGAGGAGAGGAGTCTTCTCTCACTTTTCACTTGGACATGACGGAGCAATTTAAAATAAGGAGTTGCAAAGCTCAGTTAGGGAGAGAAGAGTGCATGAATTAAAAACATGTAAAACTTTGAACATCACAGAAAAAGCAATGAAACCGAACATCACTTTAACTTAATAGTGTGACACCAAGACTTTTTTTTTCTTATTTTGAACAGAGTACCAGAGAAGCAGAAATCAAGTTGAAAAGTGAAAGCAGAGTTAAACTTTTTGCCTTGGATCCAGATGCACAGGTCAGACTTATTACAAGGAAGCACGTTGTTTTCTTTTATGTTGATCCTTTTGAGATGAAAAACAACTTAGCTCAATTTTTCTTTTCTCTTTTTAAAGAAACTTGACTTTTCTGGTATTGAACCAGAAGTGAAGCCATTTGAAGAGAAATTTGGAAAAAAAATTCTTGTGAAGTGTAATGATTTGTCTTTTAATTTGCAAAGCTGTGTTGCAGAAAATGAGGAAGGACCAACGACAAATGTAAATAATTCATCTAATTATTTTCTGTTTGTGTGGTAGTAAATGTCTTAATATTTTGATCGTGCTATTCTTTGTAGGAATAATAGGAATTCCTTGTTATTCTTGAGAAACTTATATTGTGGGTAGTTTTCTACTCCTTTAAATCAAAATAAAAGCCTAAATCCTACAAAAAGTAACTTTGCTACTAATCTTTTTGTTGTGTTGTAGAAAGTGGAATTTTTCTTTTACTGTCTTTTACGTCTTGTCAGTAATAGCTAGAGTGATGGCAATGTGTAAGCGTTTGTTTATAAAAATGTTACTCATCTTTCATTCCTGCACAGTTTTATAGTAATATAGATGCCAGAAATAACACTTCATTGTTTTTTAAATGTCTAGGTAGAACCTTTCTTTGTCACGTTATCACTATTTGATATTAAAAACAACCGGAAGATTTCAGCAGATTTCCATGTTGATTTGAACCACGCCTCAGTAAGGCACATGATATCCAACGCATCTCAACAAATGATGAATGGCAGTGGCGATAGCTTACACAGGATTCAAGACATTCATGAAACTGTGTTACAATATCCAAGGCAGGTAAGAACTAGTCACCTAAAGAATTAGTAGGATTTTTGAATACAAGTAGAGAGTTTTCCTACATGCCTTGTATGGCTTTCTATTATGTGATGTAAGTTGCGTGTGCGTTTTCCTTTGATATTTATCTTTTGTTTTATTTCTAGGGAATATTCTCAGTTACATGTCCTCATACTGACATTTTCCTTGTGGCTAGGATAGAAAAAGTACTACAGGGCAGTATTACGCATTGTGCTGAACCATATATGAAAAGTTCAGATTCTTCAAAGGTATGTTATCTTCTTCTGTGGCATGGAAAAAATGTTGAGGCAAGACAGGTTGATTTCAAATTAATAAATATCAATCAAAAGCTTAGTTCTTTTATAGGAAATGCAGATAACCGGATGATTTGATCTAGTAAGTTGTAGTTATTACTAGCAACTATTATTAATTGAAATGTTATAGATGAAGTCTAACGTCATATTGGGAAACATTTATTTAGCATTTTATAATCGTGACGTAATCTATAATTTTTATAATGGTTTAAATGAACTAATTTAACAAAAGAATATTGGACTTCAGTGTGAAAGTTGAGTTGAAAATTGTTGAACAATGAAATATTAAATATAGATCAGAAATTAACTGTGGGTGTCTCCTAGGTAATGAATCTTATTTACTGTATGATTGTTGTTGACTTTTTTCCGTTGTCTCACTTTTTGGTGACCATAGTTCACTGTAACTTTATCTGCATTCTTGCTGCTGTTTTCCTTCAGAACCATGGAGATCATTAAGCCTCTGTTTTTATGTATAAAATACTTTCGCAGATTTGGTAGAACTCCAAATCACTTTTGGAAATAAGCCACTGAAACATCTTAAGTTTGCAGGAGTCTAGGATGAGATAACACTGTAATGTTTTCTGAAACATATCTACAAGAAGCTTTGTCAGTTGCTGCTGCTTGTTTGTTGCTGAAGAAATAGTTTTAATTTTGTTGATTTGCAGTTGTGCTTAAGTAGTTGGACCAGGATACTAGGAGAAAGGTTTTTTTGTAAGCAGTGTCGGCGACTGTTGACATTGTTCCTGTTTTCAGCTAGCGAAAGGGAGGAAGGAAGGGTTAACTTTCAGCCTCTGCAGAGGAACAGTGTTCTTTCCTACTGATTTAATGCTGGCTAAGCTACATGAAAAAAACCTGGGTTTTGCACTTGATCTTAATATAGATCAGACTACTGATTTGCTTTTCCAGGAATACTCGAGATTTTTTTGTTTTCAGCTATTGCTGGAAAACAGCAGCTTTGTATTTGAGGAGTCTGGATTTGAAGTGTATGCTGACTGTTACTGAGTTAAAACAAAACTGAACAGAATAACTGATTTTGGTGGTCTTGGGCCTGAGCCACATGGGAAGGTTAAGTAAGCCTAAGCGTTCCCAAATTTGATGCTGAGCGCTAGACTTGTGTTGCCTTGTACTGCTGAAGTAGACAATAGGAACATTTGTGGTTATATTAACTTACGCTGTGTGTTTCTGGTATTCATTTGCTTGTAATTTTATACAATTGAACACTGTTTGGATTTTTTTCTGTTCTTGTTCTTGGGGATTGCACCATATTAATTTGAAACAAAACAGACCAGTATCATAGAATCGTTTGGGCTGTATAGGCCTCCGTGTGTGTCAGTGCAACAAGCAAGGCCCAGTTCCCTGCAGATTTACTACTCTGGGCAAGAAAAAGGGAAATTCTGTAGCCAAGAGATCACTCGTTCTCCCCTTAAACATGGAATACAGTGAATTAATGATGATTACTTATCAAGGTTCTATGCTTCTGAGTGCAATTTCCCCCTTTTTACAGGAAAGGATAATGGAGAGTTGGCTTAAACGACACACTAATAGAAACAACTCTTCGTAATGTCAACAGCATAGATCGGGGATAGCATTCAAGCAGGTTTACTCTGTGTAGGCACATAGGAGAAGCTGGTTTCTGGAAAAGAGAAGCCCACTGCTCTGTAAGGAGCTTCTGCTTTAGCTCAAGTGGTTCAGCTCGGTGTTGAACCTAGTGGGTTTCTAGCTCTGATTGATATACATGTTGGTTCTATATTAATGGAATTGTTTGTTCACTTAAAAGTTAACAAAACCAAAAATTTAAAGTTTTAATGAAAACAATGTTGCAGTGTCCATACATAGGATTGTCCATGTGATCTTCAATCTTCATACAACTCCTCCCCATATTCTGTGTGTACTTGTAATAAAAGTATTGCAGAGTATTTTACGATTTACTCTGCAGGAATGTGTTCTGGTACATAGAGTGGGTGGCAAAGAGGGGAGCAAGTTGAGGGGAAATGTTTTTATCTGGAGTCACAATTTTGTCTTAAAAAACAGTTGAATTTTGCTCTAGTTTTCGTATGAGTTTTGTATATAATAATTTTTCCTTGCTTAGTTAAATATATATTATCGGTAGTGTAGATGGGTCTGTGTTTTTGCACATGAAATGCAGTGAAATCAGCAGACCCTGCTTAACCACCTGAAATGAAGTGTTAAGAGGGATTTTCATTTTTCTTTCATTTGCATACTTAGGATTAATCTTCTAAAGAAGATTTTCCAATTCATATCAGTGTCAATATGTGGGTTTTTTTTCTTTTCTTGTGTACTAGCAGTGCAAAAAATGTAACTTTTAAATTGTGGCTATTTCTTATGTCCCTTGCAGGTTGCACAGAAGGTTTTGAGGAATGCTAAGCAAGCATGCCAGAGATTAGGTCAATACAGAATGCCTTTTGCGTGGGCAGCTAGGTAAGGACAGATCTTGCCAATCTGTATTTTTTCCTAACTTTTCTTTAATGTTATTTTCTGCATCTTACTTCTTGTAAAACTTAATGTGCTATTTGAATTATTTCTTGTTTTACTTTCAATTAACCAACGATTTCTGACGAACAAACTTACACATCAGCTCTGTAGTAGGAAAAAAAGTTATAAACATTCATGATATTATTATTCAAACCACTGAATATTGCCAACTGTTTAATGCTGTCAATATTTTTTATTTTGCTAAGAATGAAATGTTTCATGCTTGATTTGTTAGACTGAGATATTTATTTGTTAAAACTCACCTACAACGACAAGAATATTAAATCCTTAATATGAAGGATGGTGCGATATGTTGTAATTTATGGTAAAGAGATTTCCTGAAGTGAATTTCAACACTTTCATAAACTTAGCTGAAAGCAAGATTTTGACTTTCAGGACGCTGTTTAAAGATGCCTCAGGAACCCTGGACAAAAATGCAAGATTTTCTCCTCTCTTCAGACAAGACAGTAATAAGCTTTCAAATGAAGACATGCTGAAATTGTTAGCAGATTTCAGGAAGTAAGTCAAATTTCCCCACTTTAAAAAACAAAACCAAACCAACCAACCACACCCTAACACCCCCTACCCCAAGCTCCACCGGTTTTTTTTGTGTTCTTGAACTGGAACATCTAATCTTTTGATGTACGTACTTATATGTTTTTCACTTCAAATATAGAGTTGTGTAAATATAATCAATACCTTCATACAAGCTACACATCTTTCCTTTGCAGTGTTTGGGGGCTACAAGCAGGACTGAAGTATTCTGCCATGTCTAACATGCTGTAAGCATCATATCCTGAAGTAGCTCTGTGTTAGGAGTTACGCTTGCACAATGCATTCTTTTGGTTCTCAAAGGAAAACAATTATAAGCATAAATTGCATGTTCGCTGACCTTGGACAGGGAATGCTAGGTGTCAGAGAAAGGGATTCCCGCCAGTATCCAGCCCACCTTCCTTGGGAGTGCGCGTGGCTCAGCATGCCTAAATAACAGAACATTAGTCATCCTTTTTCACAAAGTATTCCTAAAGACTGCATCAGTTTGTGTACAAGGCTTAAGAATCTCCTACTGACAGAGGACCCTATTAATAAACTAGTTTTAATCCCTTTTCTTATTAAATAGGATGTAAAATAATGGAGCAATCTCTGCCGCTTCACAAAGGCATTTCCACTTCTATTATGGTGCAGTTAGCTGGAGTTGTGTTAATTTGAACAATCACTAATCGCAAAAGGCTTGGGCTATGGTTTCTTTACTTTATTCTTGTTTACCAAATCTGAGAAGGAGATGAGGTTTGTAATAGATATTTTAATTCCATTTTAGCAAGCTGTTTAAAGTTTCACTGAGGTTTACATAGCATTGAAATTACTGTGTACTGATACTCCTTACTGTGAACAGTATTATTGAAACTGAAACTAATGTAGAAAATTAGCCTGCCACATCACTTTATGAATTAAGGAAACGCTTTTGGTTGGTTATTTCAGCATACTGTTTGTGGAATCATGTGCAGTCTTTCCCAGGAATTTTAGTAAGAAAGAGATTGTAATGTCTAAGGCTTAGCTATTGGAATTAGAATCCAGACTCCAACCAGAAAAAGCTGTTTGCTTCACAGCATGGGTTGCATTTAGGGAAAATTTTGCATCCACTTTCTCTGCGATAATTTAAAAAAATCATGCTGCTGACTATCTTTACTAATAAAGGGTTATGCACTGGTGTTTTAATATGGAAAATACTCCTACTTCATATTTCTGAATTAGCTGCATGATAACATCTAAGAAATTTCGTAATAGGCTAGTTAGTAGTAAATATTTTGCAGGGTGAGTTATTACTCCAGAAACAGGAGGAGGTAGGAAGAAAACTACTGAGTAGAAGACACTTTTGTAACTTACTGATTTCTCTCCCCCTTTGCTCTTCCGCCAAGTTTACCCCATTACCATAAATGCTTATCACTGGGCATTGAAATTTAAAAAGCTTATATATAGGTTCTCTCTTTGCTGCAAATGATAATGAGTTATTACATGGCAAACAAAACCTATCTTAAACAAGTTTTTCATTTTGATTTAAAGAAAGAAAAACATAATACTTTTTCTTAACCTTTTCCACACTTGTGAATAAAGCCTTGCTCTTTTTTTCTTTTTTTTTTTTTGAGAATTTAAAGGAGAAGAAAACTGTGAGTCTAGGCAAAAAGCAAAAACTAGATCAGTCATCCACCTTTCCTCTCGTACTCATATTTCAGGATATTACTTTTGCCTCTGTTTCCTATTATCTCTTTTCTCTGGCATCTGATAGTTTTGCATTTAGCCTGACTTTGAGGTTTTTTTTGCTTCCTATAGACCTGAAAAGATGGCCAAACTTCCTGTTATTTTAGGAAATCTCGATGTTACAATTGATAATGTGTCACCAGATTTTCCAAGTAAGTATTAATAGACACTGTTAAATGAACATTCAGGCTTTTTCTCTTCAGTATTTTATTGGCTTTTTATATATTTTCAGATTATGTTAACTCATCATACATTCCCATGAAACAGTTTGAAAACAGTACCAAGGCACTGATAACGTTTGAAATAGAGGAATTTGTTCCCTGTATACCAAAACACACTCAGCCTTTCACCATCTACAACAATCATCTTTATGTTTATCCAAAGCACTTGAAATATGACAGTCAAAAGTCTTTTGCAAAGGTGAGTACAGGAAAACTGTACTTCCTTCTTTCTCAGTTTGGTTAAGATTTTTTACATATTATATTTCTATGATGATCCTTATGATTAAGTGTTTGGGTTTTTGTTTTTAAATACTGCTTTAGGCTAGAAATATTGCAGTATGCATTGAGTTCAAGGATTCTGATGAAGAGGATTCTTCGCCTTTAAAGGTTAGTCTTGATTTTTGCGACTGATAAAAGAAAATAGTGGACAATTCGCTAAGTGACACAGTGTTACTGGATTAATTTATCTAGTTTGGGATGGCGGCTTTCTGTCCGCCTTTTGCATTTGGCATAAGAATAACTTCTAGATGACTTGCTTGTTTTTGACATAAAAGATTACTAAAGAACCCTCATTTATTTATATCAACAAAAATTCCAAGTATAAACTTGTTGCAAACAAGGGTGGCTTATGCCTACTCCACAGGAGCAATTCTTTAAGTTAAAACAGTGAAGCTTTAGATCAACGGCAGAGCCAAGCTCTGCGTTTGTTTACGACCTACCACAGTGTATAAGAGGTGCCTGGAAGAAAAGAAGTAGAAAAACGTATAGGAATCCTGAGGTGAAATCACAGTGTCAGCTCTGCTGCCCAGCAGGCAGACTACAGATCATGTAATCTCATGTCTGTGCGAAGGAACCAAGTTAAACATGAGTTAAAATATTTCAAATTCTAGGTCAAACGGATTCTAAGCTGAGAGTGAAAAAGGATCACAGGGGCGTTTTGTTCTTTTTTTCCTTTTTTCTATTGTTAGTGTATCTACGGTAGGCCAGGTGGACCGGTATTTACTAGAAGTGCGTTTGCTGCTGTTCTACATCACCATCAAAATCCAGAGTTTTATGATGAGGTAAGCTACCTTTCTGAGATAACTTTTATTGGTTTAGGTGTTATGTAAGTTTGAAATATACAAGAAAATATTTGAGGATTGCAAAGATCTTGATGATGATTTCAGTTAAATCAGATCCTCATTTTCACGGTAAGTAAATTTTTATAAGTTTTGTGTGTGTTATTCCTGATCTTGCTTCAAATAACATATAACCTGGAATTGCTTTTTAAGTGTGTGACCACTAAGGTATGTCAGTGCTCTAGCTGAAGACTTCTACAAAGGTTGTGATTCTTTCCCTTTCAGATTAAAATAGAATTGCCTACTCAGTTACATGAAAAGCACCACTTGTTATTCACCTTCTACCATGTCAGCTGTGATAATTCAAGCAAAGGGAGCACAAAGAAGAAAGATGTTGTTGAAACACAAGGTTTGTATGCTAATGCTTTACTTTCAGTCACTAGTGGGGAGATGTTATGAAGTATGCTGATCTGGAGACGTGTGACTTTTGTGATCCATATAATGCTTTCTAATTACATTATACTGACTGAAAGATTTCATTAACTATTTCTTTTCATTTAAATGTTTCAAATGTTGTTTTAGAATGTCTATCAAACATATGGTTTTTTTTTTTCCAAACTCGGTGACGATGTATTTGCCTTTTTAATTATTTCTAATTGTTTGACTTCAAATCATTTGGCGCTTACAGCAACATTTTCTGGTTTATGAATTACATACCAGAAGTGTACAGCAAGACTTTTGTAAGGGTTTATGTAAAGATTCATAACATATTTAAAATTACTTGCCTTTCGTGTTCCATAGTTGGGTATTCTTGGCTTCCTCTAATAAAAGATGGAAGAGTGGTGACTAATGAGCAACACATCCCAGTGTCAGCAAACCTTCCATCAGGCTATCTTAGTTATCAAGAAGTGGGGGTTGGAAAGGTATGTTGTATAAAATTGCTTTAATCTTTTAAAAAAAAGACGTGGAGAGAAAGTTTGGTTGTAATTCCCCAGTCTGATAAGATTTAAGTCATTTTCCAGTAGAAATTCTTTTGTTTTATAGTTGAAATGGAGTGCTTTGCAAAAGTTAGACATCTGACTTAGAGGAAACAGACTGAAACAGAAATGGGAGACAAAACTTAGGGCTAAGTTCTGACTTTTACAAGAATTTGAATCAACCATCCCTAATACAGTTTTTCATTGAAATTAAGTACTTATTTCTGTTATTATTTAGCTGATGTACTTAGGAAATGCTTACGTTTCATTTTTTATAGTAATAATTAACTAGAAGTGACAGTAATTTTAAAATATATTAAACTATTTTGAGTTTATGAAGATGTGCAAATAATCTGAAGTCCTTTACTAAATTTTTTTTAGCATTTCATGCTGTCTCCTTTCAGTAAGTCCTTTATTCCTGAAAAAGTCTTATTCTCACATCTTGATTTTTGTGATCTTTATACTTCACTAGTAAAATTTATGGTTGTATTTTTCAAAGCAGAAAGCTTGCAAAATTGTAGTAATAAAAATGATACCAAGGAGGATACAAAATGTAAAATGTGATAGGGGATTTGACAAAGATAATGCAATGCAGATACAAAATTGACTCATTTTGGAGGAAGAAGCCTAAAATCAACAGCAAGAGGTCCTCCTATTCTACCACCTTTTCTTTTTTAAAGTCTACTGTAAGCTTTCCAACCATCGTCTCCTTTGCATCTCTCATCTTTTCATGTTGTAGGTGTATTCTTTATGCCTCTGCTGTTCGTCTCTGCTCATGCCCATGGGTAGAAGGTTAGGACCAATATGGCTAGTTGGAGATCTAGCAGTAAAATCTCTCCCGAACTGGTTGCCAGGATAGACAGCTGAGCATTCCCATTGTCAGTTCTTTGGAAATGGGATGGGAAGGAAGCACTGGCTGCTACCTATCAGTGACCTATGTTAAGATTTAAACTGTGTCGGTATCTGTGGAAATTCTTGTGTCGTTTTTCTCAGAAAACTAGTAGATATTTCTCTCTAGTCTGAAGTTTCTTTGCAGAGTTGTAGGAGAAACATGAAATCTGTGACTTACAAAAAAGCAATTGTGTTAGCCAGTGAGAAAGGTACTGTAGGACTTTTTAAAAAATATTTAAAGCTTCATAAATGCTTTTGGTAATATTGCCTGCATAATTTTCCTTTTTTTTATGACTTTATTCATTGCACACATTTCTTCAACCTGTTGGTTTTTTTTATCAAAAAAAAAGAAAAAGTTGTTTGTGGTACTGTAAACAAATTATTTTACTCTAGTATACCGCTACATTATTTTACTTTTTTTTCCTGCATGTGTGCGTGCAGCATTCTGGTCCTGAAATTAAATGGGTAGATGGAGGCAAACAACTGTTAAAAATATCCACTCACCTGGTGTCAACTGTGTATACGCAGGTGAGTTATAAAACAAATTGAATTAGAGCAAGTTTTAGGAATAATGTATGTTTGTTATATGTATATACAATATTTGGGAAGATTCTTAAAGTCAATGTGCTGATCTTTTACTTTTTTGTCTCTTGGACACTGCGTGGTATCTTTCTCTTACATCAGCTGTGAAAAAAGAGCAGATCTTAAATGGAAGCTATTCAAAATGTGAACCTTTTGTCTACCATTGTCATCCGTTCCAATCTGAATTTTCCTGTTAGATGAGAGGTCATAATTGTCTGAAAGCGATTTACTGGCATGTCTACAAAGCAATGAGTCCTGTTACAACTGCTTATAAAATACATATGATCGGTTGGGATAGCTAACATTAAGATGCTATTTTCTGCATGTCAGTTGGTTTGAAGAAAATATAGGCGACGTTTTGTATAACAGATATTCAAAAATCATTGGAAATTTCTTCTGTGGATTAAAAAAAAAATGTTACATGTAGAGTAAATTGGTCTTCAAAGTAGTGCACTTCAATTATTTTTGAAAATTATTTTTGAATCTGTGGACATCTATATATGGATTTCTATATCTAAATTATGGATAGTAATGTTAGATATTGTTTAATTTGTTATTCTTTTTGTCTTTGACAGGACCAGCACTTGCATAATTTTTTTCAGTACTGTCAGAAAACAGAGTCTGGAGCTCGTGCACTAGGAACTGATCTTGTAAAATATCTTAAGGTATAAAATGGCAGTGAATAACACGTTATATTATTTAGTTATACTTTTGTAAAACCTAGAAGCTTCAGGCATTTTCTAGGTCTTATTAATGGAATATGCAGTATAAAAAGAACAAAAAGGTACTTCCTACCTTCGATAAATTTACAACTACAAGGGGAAACAATGAGGAAATAATGAGACAGTATTGGTCAGCCTTGTGAGTGATAATTTTGAAACACTAATGGCTTAGTTTGTCAAAAGAATCAAACTGAACTGCACACGGGAATGGTAAGGAGTGACGACTCCTGATTTTCTACAGTTTTGCATAGGAGGTCATCATTGTCATATGTACATTTCTCTTTCAGGATTAGATCAATAGAGTGTGTAGTTTCCACAGCAATTTTGTCTTAACCAAGTAGGCCAGATTGTTAATATGAAGCCCAAAATTTAGTCACCTTAAAATCTATCTAAGTTATCACAAGTAACTCCTGATTTTCTTAGGCACAATGAAGTTCATTGTTGTAATTGAATACTACCAATTAATAAAACTGGTCTGTCTACTCAAGACGTTTCAGTAAGAACTTAACTATTGAATGTGGCACGCTTCTGAACGGGACTTGCTTTTGTGACCTTGGTTATGTCAAAACCATGGCTCTGAGTCATCTTCCTTGCTCCAAGACTTCTGTGATCAACTTTGGTACAAAACAGGACGCAGTACATTAACAGCAGGAAGATGGCATAAGTCTATTTGGAAATAGGTTTTTTTATCACTACCGTTTTTTACTGACAGACCTGTTTCTCACTCTTCTATTTGCCCTTCTCGTTCTGAAATTTTACAATCCCAAAACGCGCTGTCAAAGCATATGACAGTAATTCAACCCCTTAGAAGGGATTCTGGCCATGGTAGCTTCACATCAAAAGGGTAAGGCAAGGAACAAATAGTCTTGTAGCTGAACTTCATCGTATTCTATGGTTACTTGGAATGAGTCACTAGAGATGCTTCTCACTTCGATTTCTGCCACTGACATTCTTGTTTTGATATAAGATCTGTTATATATACTGTATGTAACTATATGTTTCGAGTTCCTTGATAATTGTAGATCTGGAGCCATCCTTATTTCCACTGCTTTCTGCAGCAGTAACTGTACCAAATAGTCCCCAATTAGATGGCACTGGCACTAAGCCTGTTAAGTGTTTTGGCTTTAAAAGTCAGCACTCTGCAGTATCAATAGGCCCTGCTGGAGTTAGACACAGCTTATGTGCAGAATCCCTCCCTGATACCACACTTGTAAATCCTCTGTCATCGTGGCACTTGTCAAAATATAGAGTCTTTCTGACTCTGTATATGTGGTTTGTGCCCTGAAGAACTCTTTCCAGTAGAGACAGAAGAGGAGAAGAACCACTGCTTCAGTGCGTTTCATCTTGCCTTGAGGCCAAGGGCATTATTCCATCTTTCCCCAAGTAATCCTTCCGGGAGATTGTGGTCCTGCTGCCTGAGATCTCTGTTTGAAGAAGGGAACCTCTTTACCTCTCTCTTCCTACTGTTTTGTAGGATTCTGGCAAGGGATTTAAAGTTACTGGTATTCAGTTTCCTCCTGTGTTCTGTCAAAATACAAACATGTTTGTATTTTTCATGTTTGTTTGTATTTTGCATGTGCTTAAACACTTGATTTATTTATATTTATGCCACAGTCTTTAGGTTCAATGACAACACCATGTCTTGCCAAAATCCCTGGGACAGAATAATGCAACTGCAGAGCCTCTTTATAACTCTTGCGTGTTGTCAAACACCAGAATACTCTCACCACACAGTATGAACATGTTCCACACCACTAGATTAACACATCATATTGACTTTATTGCCTCGATTCATGGTAACAGAAAACAAATGCTGTCTTCTGTGTCAACTACAAATCATGGCTGTTCTCAGTTCCGTTGGGCCAAATTCCTGTCTAGCTAGGCCTCACAGGGACCCAAATACTTTTTGCTTCTCCTGTGTACTGAGAGCTTGCCTTCTGTGTGTCAGCCTGTATCCACCTGTGCCGGACTTGGCCAGCCTGAGTGCTAAATGTTCTTTAAAGATCAACATTTCAGTTTGCTGATGAAAGTTTCCTGCAGATAATGTCTGTGCTATAATGGCAATGACACATTTAAATACTTCAGATTTACTTTCCTCCACGAAGTCAGTGTGCTACTGGCAGAGGAGTAGCTTGGGTTACCAAACCTGACAAGTGTTCTCCCATTCTTTCTTCTTTTTGCTCTTAACCTCCCTAAGAGGATTTTGTGTAAGCACCATCTGACATTTCTAATTAAAGGTTTTCTGAGACTGACCTGACTCCAGATGTTTGTATGCTCTCCTTCATGTTTCATGAGCCCAAACATCACTTAGCATCTCATAAGTTGAGGTACCTGCTTGTAGTTACCTCTCTTGCTGCCCAAGAGATCAAAGGGCACAGCTACTTCTGGCCGTCTAAGTGTAACTGAATACTCAAAGGCATCAGAAGTTGGGTTACGAGTCCACTTCAGAGCCCTACTTAAAACAGCACCTTCACCAAAAAATGTCTGCATCTTGGACAAAAGTGTGAGCTGTGGTTCCATTTACGTGTTTACCCAATGCTCTGATAGTCAAGGCTTATAGAAAAGATGCTATAGGGTATGACTGCTGTTTCCAAGAACAATCTCAGATCACGTAGGAAGGAAGACTCTAAACAGAGTCCTGAATAGTGTGAACGTGCATATAGGCAAACATTCAAAGACAAGACAGCTACTTAACACTGAATGGAAATGTTTGAAATGTGTTGTACGTATGCATGTTCAGCAAGCAGACTTTTCCTTTTTTGTCAGGCTCCCTGTAACTCCAGGGAATTTTGTGGCATAAAACAATGTAGGATGAAATGTCACACACTGCCTTTTATGGCGGAGTGGTTGTGTCTGTAATGTCTTTTACATGTGGTGGCATGCAAAGGTGTATCGTGAAGAAGTTGAGTGGTTAGTAATTCACTGTCTCTGATTTCCAGCATTAGATAGTTAAGCATTTTAGTTTGTTCTGGTTTTTAACATACTAGTTAATTATTTTGCAGTAACTAGTATAACTAGTATTGCACTTATCACAGGTAATCAATCTGTATGGAATTTTGTGGAACTTCTGTTTGCTAAATATCTACCTTGATGGATGAAATAGTAAAGTATACCAGAGTGTCAGTGTCAGCTTGCTGTGGTGTACATGGGTAGTATTTTCATTGAAACACTACCTAGTATTTCAATGGAAAAGTACAAATAACTCCTTCTAAAATACTTTTAATAAAACCTAATTTTTATCCCTAATTTACCTTAATCTAGAAAATATGTAGCAAATATTTATGTTGGAAACTATTCTCAATTGCTTTCTGTGCAGTATTTCAGGTAATTAACACCAAATAGTGCAAGCAGTGTGTATTTTTGGAAAAAGACTTGCGGTAAATTTTGCTGTTTCAGAACTTGTGATTTAAATGCTGCTGTTTCAAGGGAGTTGACAGTATTACTGCTTTCTTTTAGAGCCTTCATGCTATGGAAGGCCATGTGATGATAGCTTTCCTGCCAACTGTTCTAAACCAGTTGTTCAGAGTCCTCACTAGAGCAACTCAGGAGGAAGTTGCCGTCAATGTGACAAGGTAAAGAATTTTAAGCACTTCATAAGAGTTTAAGAGATGACTGGGTTATCACATAAATCTGTAACTGAGTAGCATTTTTGCTATTGCAATCATAGCTTGCTTTGTAGGTTTACTTGGTTTCTGACTTCTTTTTAGGGTTATTATCCATATTGTTGCTCAGTGTCACGAAGAAGGCTTGGATAGCTACCTGAGATCTTATGTCAAGGTAGGTAAAAGCATTTTAACTGTTTCTTTATTTTATTTCTCTAAAAAGAGTATATTTAAATTTAGTTGCATCTGTTTAATTTCAGTTGTTTCATATCATGTCGTAGTTTCATGTTTATTCTGGTTTTTCTCCCCAAGTATGCTTATAAAGCTGAACCCTATGTTGCTTCTGAATATAAGACAGTACATGAAGAATTGACAAAATCCATGACAACAATTTTAAAGCCATCTGCTGACTTTCTTACAAGCAACAAGCTACTTAAGGTACATATTGAACTATACTTTTTACTGTATGTTCTTATCTGGTCATAAATGAAGAATAGGAACTAATTGTATTGAAACAGTTGTTGAATGCTGGTGTAAATTTACAGAACATTTTCTTTTCTCTGCAGTATTCATGGTTTTTCTTTGAAGTTCTGATAAAATCAATGGCTCAGCATTTGATAGAAAACTCTAAAGTGAAGGTATGTCAACTTTTGCAAAAAAAAGTTATTCTAAAGAGGATTTGTATAGTCTCCTCTTTCTCTTATCACCTATTTTATTGCATATTAGAATAAAAAACTATATATACATGGTTATGATTTATATATAATAACTTTATTTGTAAGAAATGGAGGGAAAAAAAAGGAAAGAGCAAAACAACAAGAAAAATCAGTTGAAATATTAGAAAAAAAAAACTACAGGGCTAGATTCAACATTACTATAAAAGGATAGAAACCTCTTAAAATCCACACAGTAGAGCAGTTCATCAGACTCTAGTAAGATTTCTTAATGCTTATGGTACAATGAAGCTGGAAGCAATAGATAACACTGCGGACTTTCATGTAAGTACTACCCAAAAATATGTGCACTTTTTCCTGAGCAGTACAGTAGCTGTGATATAAAACGAGTCTGAGAACAGCCAATCATGCAGTTTACAGTCCTTCTGTATGTGATAGGAAGTATCAATATTTAATTCTGTGTTATTTCTTATGCTGGGAGTAGAATGCTAAAATTTTAGAAACGGACATTTTTCTACACACTTGGCCTATAAGCAGTATTTTTCTTACATTGGTGACAGCTTTTTAGTTTACTTCTGTATTAAAACAAGTCTTGAACGTAAAGTTTCAAGTGTACAAAATAGTCCCGGCTGAGTAACATACCAAGTTGTTCTGAGATCTTTGTCTGTATTTTCACTGTGTATTTAGAACATAACTGGAAGTCTGAAGTACATGGGGGGAAAACAGATTTGGACAATGATCAGGAAAAAAGCTTTAGAGTGCTACACTTAGTACTATTTGTCTCTGGTATGATCAGTAGAGTTTGAGTCCCAGTTCAGCTTACTTTAAGTGTCTGGACTTCTCTATTTCAATAGATTTAATCTTTAAAGAAGTTGTTGATTCATTTTTCATTTAAGCAGCATGTGAACTGCATGTGATAATGGATCAAATGAATTTTTCATCATTAGATACTCTCTGAAGTAACGTGTTTGATATGCAAATCCTAGTAACCATCACTTTTCCTTAGAATACTAATACAAAATAAAAATGTTTGCCTGTTCATGTTACTGGTTTACTTTTAGTTAGAAGAATGAAATCATATCACCAGACTGACTCCTACCTAGTAGTAAATAAAGAAATCTGCATTAATACAGTATTTAACTGGACTTGTTTTAACACTAATTACTGAGATGTAATTTGCAGAATATCATAATAATGAGAGGCAGAGCATGATTTATCGGTTCAAGCTGAACTATGCATTCTACTAAAATACATCACACAATAAAGAGACCAGGCTTCAGCATTGCTTCAGCAGAGGCATTTGTAGAAACAGAAGGAATACTATTTATTTATTTATTTATTTATTTAACAGTCTTAAATAACGAGAAAAATCTATAACATGCATAACTATTTTTCCTGCTGTTCTGGAATGCAGGAAGAGCTCAGTCCGTTTGTGAGGCTCCTCATTTAGTAGCAAAATCAGTTGTGGATTTTAAGCTTAACTTTCCCCCCATGTCAGTCTGCCCAGCTACGTTTTATTCTGACTTTTAGTTTCTATAAGTAGATAAAATCTGCAAAGAATATCTGACCTCATCCTGTTATTTTGCATTTGAAGAGGACCTCAAATTTTCGCTTGTAGCATCGTAAGACACTAGCTGCTGTGTTGTGTTTTTTATATAAGGAAAAGGAGTTGTCTGCTTTTCAAATGTCACAAAGAAGCCAGTGATCTCCTTTCCTTTACTAAAAAGAAAAGATGAAATAATTTTGGTTTTTAAATAAAATCTCAGCTTTTAAGTAGAGCAGTGGTTCTGGAAATTCTTGAACCTTTATTGGCAGGTTTTTTTAAAAACAGGTTAGACAGTTGTTGTTGGGGAAGACATGTTTTGTGCAAAACCAACCTGATGCACTCTAATATATGGACATAAACTTTTACCTGGTATTTGTAGTGTGTTTAATCTAGAAATAGGCCTTTAGTTTAAGGAGGCGGGGGGAAGTTGAGTATTTACATGGTACTAGTACCATGTATTTAAGTATCTTCTGAAGTGTGCAAGAAGGCAAGCATTTATCACTAATTTCTTAAACCGTCTGGGGAAGTGTGACAGCTACCATTTGTTTAGGAGTTTTTAGAATGCAACTATATGCACTAAGGGTTTGCCGTGCATATAATGCAGTGCATCTTTTTGCATTTGAGATGTCAGACTTCATGCTCGTTTTAACTGATGAGCTGATTGGGAATTCCTCAGAATTTCTAGCAAAAAGAAAAGACTTACAACTTTTTCCTACCACCAATCAATAGAAATACTGTTAATTCAAACCAAAGTAAGAAAAATGTTCAGATGGGCTTTTTCTGTTCTTCACTTCTTTTTTCTGTTTCATAGTATCTGTTTAAATAATTCAGGATCTTTAAAATTAAATTTCCATTGATTTGATGTTCCTTGAGGAAGGAGTTCGTGCTTATCTTCACTCTGTGAATGGAGTATTTCTTATTTCACCCCACTATGTTGATTTTATAATCCGTTAGATTAACTGTATTAATTTAATTAATCAGTTCAACTGAAATGAAAGTATAATTTTATAAAGCAGAAAACACTACTTCTCATTTAAGGGGCAACTTTCTAGAGACTTCTGGAATTGAATTAAAATTTTATGGTTTAAAAATTATATTGGAAAAAAAACCTGAAAGAATTTTTGTTGGTTTCAGTATCTACCTGACAGTACTGGCAGTACTTTTTATTTTACAGTATTTAGCCCTGTGAGAAGTATACAGTTTTTCTAATTACAGAATGTGGTGCATCTGGGCAAAGTTTTCAAATCATGGTGTGCATGGAACTTGTATAGCTTGAGGAAGTTTTCTATTGGATTTGGTAGGTGATACTCTGAAAAACAACAATGTGCTGGTTTTGCTTGGCTAAACAAAGTTTATATAGTTTTTCCTGATTTTAACGAACCTACAGAAGTCCTCACAAGTTTGGAAACAGCATATTGGTTTAAAAAAAAACTTCAAAGAAACCACTAATTTGCTGTCATGAAAACCCATTTCCGTGATTTAATTATAACTTCCTTACAGTAGGGATTACATTTTTAAATTGAGATCAGATGGTGGATAAAATAAGTACAGTAGAATATCATCTTTTTTAAAGCAGGGATCTGTGTAAACAAACCAAAACCAAATGCAGTTTACTTTTCAGAATGAGTCTGCCAGTGTCCCTGTTTTTGGTATCCTCTCCCATATAACCTGCATCTCTTGTATAGTATGGTATACTACCATTGATGAGCATACACATTACTACTAGTTCTTTAATTTTTTTTAATTTTTTTTTTATTATTATTTCTTTCCTCCACAAGTGCTATACTGACTCATTTGCTCAAAGCCAATGTGTCTTTAGTGACTCATGTAATCCTAATAATAAATTATATTTGAAGAGCACCAGCACGTATGTCTGAGGAACAAATTCTATTTAACAAGAGTTTCATTTTAGGGAAAACAAAATTGGTAAAGGAACAGTATGTCAGTTACAGATACCTGAGATTTATTTGATTACCTGGTGTTATGGAAATACAGTATGAATCGAGGTAGGCATAACCATTACTATTACTCAAAAAGACCTCCAACTCTTTGATGTCTAAGTGACCTAAGTAACTATAAAAGAAGACACAGATTATTTTCTTTTTTTAGTAGTAACAACCAGTAGCTGAGACCTAATGGCCTCAGGTTTGCTGTATTTGAAAGACTGAGCAGTTCTTTTTGTCATTTACTATATGCTATAAGTTACGTGCTGTACAAACTGTGGTCTTCTGAGGTCCATTTCTAAGGACTGTTGTAAGTAAGCTTAGGATTTTCACTAAAATGCACCAGAAGATGTAGGCAGGAGACAATTCAGTGTATGTTTATGTTTCTGAAGATTGGTCTAGGAATTACGACCTTTCTTTAAGTGATATTTTACATCAACTTCTTGCATGAAATTTTGTTTATTACATGGAGTTATATGATCATATAAATTCTGAAAAAGTCTTGTTCATTTAAAATAATCTTTCTGACCTACAAAATTCTTTAGGTAGGCTAAAAAATTATATAATTTCATTTTAATGAATGTTTGCTCTACCTCTTAACAGCATAATTGTAAACGTGTTTTGTGGAAGGTGGGCTGAGGAAATACTGAGCATGGAAAGAACAGGACTCTTTTCAAAGAAAGTACTAATTGCTAGTTGCATTTTAGTTATGATTCCCAGTTGCCAGAAAGAAGTAGATAAGCCACAAAAATGTGATCTAAATACTGATGGCACTTTTAACTCTGTAAGAGACTCTATTTTATTTCAGAAAATAAGGATGCACAGTGAGGGGTTTTTTATAGATTTGGTAGGTTCTGTAGCCATAAACCTTTCTAAGTTGACAACAGTTCATGCACAGCTTTTGTTATGCAGCGTTGAAACTACCAAAATGTTGCCTCGTTTTTTATTAGGACTTAGAGGTGTAGACACATGCAGCAATTCTACCTAAAGAGGAAAACAAAACCAAAAAAAACCAAACAGACAAAAAACCCCACCCCAAAACCCTAAGCTTGATACTGGAAAATACCTGTCTGGTTTCTGTTGATGTCCCACTCAATAGAGTGTTCTGCAGGCTAGGTATACTTGTTGTATAGGAACCCCATTCACTTCAGGTGAACATTTTTTTTGTTTTAGTAGTATCTTCAAAAGCAACCTCTAAATATGAACTTTCCAATTCCACAAAGGAAACAAATTCTTTTAACACACACCTTTAGATTCTAGTACTTTGCTGCCTATCACCTTGCACTGCTGTTCTTTCTCCTCCTTTGCCTGCAATAACATGAAGTAAGGTTCATAGCTTATAAACTACTGGAGTGACTTTTTATGACGGATTTTTGTTGTTATCTCCACATTTCATGTTAAAAAAAAGACATTTCCACTTTTAAAACTAACCTCATTGTCCTCTTCCCTGTGACATGAAAGAAAAAGGAGCAGAACTCACCTCTTGTTTGCATGTATCGTCATACCTGAACATCGCTTCTTGATTTACAAGCCCCTTAAGTATCAAATAAATTATTTTGCTAGCTTAATTTTTAGCTAGTCTTACTGACTAAAGTAATAAGTGGAACATGCATTCAGATATTTCCTACTTATTTGAGCTGATAAAAAGATGCATTTTTGGGTGCAGCAAAATTATTTCTATAGCAAGAATTTTGTAGTATTTTTAAAAATATTTAAATACTATCCAACAAAGACTGAGTTACAAGACTATCATAGGACACTGACTGGCGTACCCACCAATGGAATTTTTGATTTTTAATTGTTAGTTCATTATTGAGTACTGTTGATATTTATACAGGGATCTTTCTAACCTTAATATATCTTTTTTTTTTTTTAATATTTTTTTTTTAAATAGAACTAGAGACTTCGGAGCACAGTTCAAACACAAAGGGAGAAAACTGTGTAATCATCAATCTGTGCAGGGCATTGACAGTGACTTGTTCTGCCTAAGAATGTTGCATTCAGTGTAATTAAAAACCCCACTATTTAAATAACAAAGTATTCAGAGCACTTGGATGTTTTGATTTCAGTTTTCAGAAAGAAAAGACGTAGTGACTGTACAGTTGAAACAGTTTTTGTCAACATCGACTTCTTCAGCCTCATACCACCTGTCATTAAGTCCCTTCAGACAAAAGACAGAATCTTTATTAAAGATTGTAAGATGTAGAGAAATAAAAGAGGCTCTGCAGTGCCAAAAATGGAACTGACTGCCAAAAACTTACTGACCAATACTGGTCAGAAGGTACAAAATCATTGAAGAAGATAATATAGATGGTGAGTAGAAAGGAGGAAGTTGTGAATGTAGAGGAAATCTTTTAAGCTAATTGGCAAGCTACCTGAAAGCAAGGGAGAACAGTTCTGATTGTGGAAACTTAAAAACATGGAGAGTAAGATTCTGAAGCTTGGAAGAGCTGAGATTTGAAGTCGTTGCTGAGCAAGAGAAAGAAGCATGGATGAGAATTTCCACAATGGCAAAAGGCAAAGGAATTATTAAAAAGATAGTTACAGAACAGCAAAACCTGTTTTTTTTTCCAAGACAGAAAAGAGAGTCTGATTATGCAGTTACTATGTGTGAACCAGCTGGTGTCTGCTTTGGAAAGGAAGACAGATAAAATTAAAGGATTCTCTTTTATTCTTAGTTTCTGTCATCAAGTTTATTGTAGTACAGAAAAATATTAATGCATTACACTTACAAACTTTTATACCTGTGTTTTTGTCATCAAAGACTGCCTTGCTTGAATTTTAGTAACAGTTGTTAGTGCATGTTGTACTATTTTCTTTTAACCAAATGCTCCTTTTTCCCCCTTCAGTCTAGAAAGTTCAGGAAAATTTTGAATTTAAAAATACTTTACTTTAAATGACAAATAAGAAAATTTGAAAACTTGCCTTGTCTCCCGTCTCCCTGTCAGGTTATCTGTATCTTAGCTAAAGTAAATTTTCTGATATATTTTAGTATTGTAAACCTTATTAAATATTGTATCTGAATTTGTTTCTAGCTGTTGCGAAACCAGAGATTTTCCGCTTCCTTTCATCATGCAGTTGAAACAGTTGTTAATATGCTAATGCCACACATCACTCAGAAGTACAGAGACAATCCAGAGGCTTCAAAAAATGCCAACCACAGCCTTGCTGCCTTTATAAAAGTAGGTACACAAGCGACTTGGGCTCTGTGGTTACTTTTTCAATAATACTGGCTCTTCATGAATTTTAAACAATCTTAAAGCTAACTCATATAAAACTGAATATGCGTTATGCTTTTTAAATATAATTCTATGTCCAAGTTAAAATGCATTGAAGTATACTTTGCATCTTCTTTAATCAAGAAGACATCTGTTCAAAAATTTTATATTTTTTAAAATTAATTTATATTTTATCCAAAATGTATTTTGATTTTATTTTTTTTCTTTAAAAACATCATCTAAGTTACCTTCTAATCCTACAAAAGCTTCATACATTGAGTAGTGTTTTACTTACATGCATTTTTCTGTAGACAGTCTTCCAGTGTCTTTCCTTTTTCAAGCCACTAAGATCTAGCAGGGTGAAAAAAAGATAGGAACTAAAATTGTAGATAAAGCTGCTAGTGGCATGTCATTTTTGTTTCTGTCAAGATAGAGTTCTCTTCAAACTGCTTTTTATTTGCAATTTGTTTACATTCTGCACTCTAAGGGAAAATTTGGTACTCATATGTACACATATATTTAGTTTGCTTGTTTTATTAGTTTTTATATTCAAACTGAAATATCAATAATGTGTTTGGAAAATAAACTTATTAAATACAGAAATACAATTTCTGAGCACTGAGACTGTACTAAAATCAATTCTATCTTGGTTTTGTTTGTTTTCCCAGAGGTGTTTTACTTTTATGGATAGAGGCTTTGTTTTCAAGCAAATCAATAACTACATCAGCTGCTTTGCCCCAGGAGATCCAAAGGTACTCAGTGTTTTTAAACAAACTATTTTTAGGAGTTGCCTTTTCTTGATGCATGTGGATAGCGTCCTGCATTAAGTCTTCAGACTTCTTCCCAGTTACATTGGAAGTCCCTGTACTGTGCCTAGAGCACTTGTTTTTTTTCCGTCAAATCACTTTTTTATATTTTGATTCCCATCTTCAGGTGCAACTTTACCAGCCTGGAGCGTGTGTATTGCAAAAGTGGTGTTGGGTGGGTGTGCAACACTAAGCAGAAATTTTAAGTGTGAATGTGAGAAAGGCTGAAGTTGGAAGAGTTGATATCTGCTAAGTTCTGTACATTTACTGTAGTGGTGAAAGCATGTACTAGATGTCCAAAGGATTTCTTCTGTGAATCCGAACTTTTCTTACATCAATACATAATATGCTAGTAAACTTCAATAACTTTGGACAATGGGAACAGTACATAGAACTATATCCAATTGTCAAGTATAAATTATACTGGAATTATTTTGTACTGACGTGGAACTTTGACAGGTCTGTATCTCGTACTCCAAGACCAAGAGAAATCACCCTTTTGTGTTAGAAAGCTGTTTTTAAAGTGTTATTCAAATCACTGCATCAGTTGTTTAATTTATACTTTAAAATTATTTTTGCAGACTCTTTTTGAATTCAAATTTGAATTTCTCCGTGTAGTCTGTAATCATGAGCACTACATACCTTTGAATCTACCAATGCCATTTGGAAAAGGCAGAGTTCAGAGATACCAAGGTAAATTCTTCCAAAGAAGCGTATGGTATATTTCTTAGATGTCACCTTTTTATTATTAGATGTGTAGGCTGTGTAACTTCAGGTCTATGAGATGTTGGAAACCTCAAAATTGTTAAATGAAAGCCTAAAGGTATAATCCTTTCATTTAAATTTAAAGGAATAGTTTAGGTGGTAATCTACCCAAAGTATGTCATCATTGACAGATACAATAAACTACGTCCTTGACTCTGGCTCCCTTTCCTGCTATGATTGTTAAGTTTGCTTTTTTTCCATGAGTTAGCCTTTAATTCCCTAGCTGCAGAAACCTGCAAGACTCCTGTAGGTAGGTGTGCAGTGCGAGGGAAATTCCTGACCTGATCCTCATCCACTGCTGATATTTCTCTTTCCTGAAGCTAGTCTGTAGACTCTGAAGGCCTGGGAACCATGGCAGTGAAGGATAAGGTAACGAAGCTATGGAATACTTCAGCCTTACCTAAGCCCACTGTCTCTAAATCACAGTCCCCAGTCAACAAATATCCCAAGTTTTCCTTATTCAGGCTTTTAATGCTAACGCAGTGGTAGAAGCTGTTCTTGTTGCCATTGATGTCCTTACCAGTTTCAGCTGTAGCTGAGCTTTTGGCTTTCCTGGCACTATCACTGTGTACTTGGTCAATTCTTCTATATTCCTCTTTTGTAGCTTGTTCTTGCTTCCACCTCATGTACATTTTGTTGTTGGTTGTTTTGGTTGTGGTTTTTTTTTTGGCACTGGACCTCAGTCATGAATGCCCTGTTTAGCCCAGCTGGGCTCCTTGTACATCTAGCCTTGTGCCAAAACAGATAGTACGTTAGCTATTGCATTTGTGGCTGTGAAGACATTATTAATTTCTTCCAGGCATTGAACTATAGCAGATGTCAATAAGCAGAGGTGAGGAAGGTGTTTTTACAAGTAACAAGTAAACCTGCCTAACGTTTATATTTTTGTAGATTAGGTTATTTTTTTCTGAAATATTTATTCAGTAGACTCTGCTGGCTTAGTAAAGTTGAGTATAACTATTTAATGGTTTCATCGAGGTGGTAGAACAAGATTTGGGACTCAGAGCTGGACAGCTGCATAGAACTTGTTTCTGTCTTTGCCTTCTTCAGACTTCGAAAGTGTCTTGGGTAATAACACTGCATAAATGTTTCCATAGAAAAGAGACTATGGGTTGTTGGTTTAGGGATCCTAAGAAAAGAGCAAAACTAGAGAAAATAGTGTTTCTGATTACACAATAAAGAACAGTATAAAATGCTGCTCCCTAGTGAACTAGGAGTTTGGCCAGGAAAGATGACCTTTATCAGAAGTGTTTCTGGCTCCGTGTTGCTGTCTCAAGCACAAGAGATCTCCGGTGATGTGGTTGGCTCTTGAGTGAGCGTGAAGGCGGCTTGTAGATTGTCTGTGCTGTCTCATCTATGTTTCTTTCTGACGTAAGGGATTCCCTTAGTGGGAGAGTTCTTTGAAAAATGAAAGTGCTTTGAGATTAGCATCTGGTTTTTGATTGCTGTATTGAACAATGACAGTGAATATGAGAAACTCTTGAACACCTCCTCAGCTGAAATTTTAAACATACATACCTTCTAATAAATGAGATACTCAAGCTAAAGTTTCTTTTAAGCTGTCAGATATTCAGTACATAAATGAACTGGATTATTTTGTTACACAAAAAATACTTGTAAAGGGAAGCAGTTTGCTGTGTCAGATGTGCTGTGTTTTTGTGTGCGTGTGTCTATGTAGTATCTGTATGTCTATGTGGGGCTTAATATATATTTACAGTTATTACTAGAAATACTTTATGACATAAAATTGCATTGCAGTGGTTTAAGCACAAATGGTCAAATAAAGTGTTCTTTAATTCCAACTCTATTACAGTTAACACTGAGTATATAAATATTTCTGGAAAATATAGTCTTGTTTAATTGTAGCAGAAAAATTGCCTACTGTATTAAAATGCAGGTCTAATTTCCATAGATTCATTTAAGTTATCTTGTTTAAATATTATTGTGTCCTTTTGTGTTCTGATATATTGAGAAGCCATTGCTTAATTTGGAGACGTGTGTTGCAAATGCAGTCTCTTCATTACACTTTTACTACACGCTGCAAATTTTGGGACCGCTTTCTTAGAGAATATCAATTAACCAAGATCACAGTTATTAGCAGGCTTTGTAGTCTATGTTCATAATAAATACATGTGTAAGGTAATGAAGAAGGAACTTAAAATTGTGGTACAGAAACCTAAAGCTTCTTAATCCACATTTTGCTTGCAGTCCTTCAAATTTACTAACCTCAGACAAAACCACAGACTAAAAATTAAATTCTGCTTCTACCATAAGACTAAATTCCTGAAAGATAGAATGTGAGCAACCTTTGTGCACTGTGTGTGTTTTCAATGCTGAATATAGATTTAAAATTTGAATTTGGAGCTATAAGGTGCTGGTCCAGGTAAATTTAATAGGAACACTTTTGAATATTGGACAGTATATAAAATCTTTTTTTTAGATAATGTATTTAGATTTCTCCAGCTTCTGTTGGCTGAATATACATCATCACTGTCTGTTTAATAAATGCATCCATTATGCAGTGAATTGGGCTAGGGATATGTGAATAAGTATTACTATATATATAAATTTGTCGATAATGTTGGAAATGTTTTAGTTCAGCCTTAAGTTAATTGATAAATTGATTTAAATAATACAATTCCTTACATAGAACTTGTACTTTACTTCCAGACCTTCACCTGGACTATTCATTAACTGATGAGTTCTGTAAAAATCACTTCTTAGTGGGACTGCTTCTAAGGGAGGTGGGCAATGCGTTGCAAGAGTTCAGAGACGTGCGGCAGATTGCTATCAGTGTGCTCAAGAATTTGATGATAAAACATGCTTTTGATGATAGATATGCTTCCAGGGTAAGTGTATTGCTATGCTAATAGTACAAAATAATAAAAATTAAGTGTGCACACGTACAAAAAGTGTTTCTTTTTTCACAAAAAACCATGTTAATTTGCAGCAATACTCTTTCTGTTCAGATTGTGATGAAATTATGTATGAAAATTCTATCAAAATCAATCTGCAAATCCCATATTTTTACCAAATGAAAGCACAAAGCATCTTTTAACGTAATTACATGTGTTTATTACATTTTAGCAGTGTAATCTAACTGCTGTTCTTAAAGTAATCAGATTTTTACGAACATTTTTAAAGCTCTTATTTTCATTAACCGTTAGCTCTTAATATTTGGCAGCTGTCCTTCCATCGTCTATTATTTGTAAAATGAGTATAAGAAAGCTACAAGCCATGGTAGTAAAATTTGACTGATTTTTAATTTTCCTGACTTGTTTTTATCATTGGCTGTGCTGTGGAGAAGCCATAAAATTTTAATGGAAGATATCATTAATTTATCAAGCTAACATAATATTAATTTACTTGGTTAGTCTTAGCTAAAATCACATTAATTTAGTTTTTTTTCTGCATTATATTGAGACAGTAAATAAAATGTACTGACCTTCTGTAAATTAGAATGAAATACAGTGATGATCACTGCTTTTACCATTTATGAACTCATGAATGTGGGCTCTGGCTTGGCAAATATTTATTAAATGCTCCTTTTTGTGTACTTTCGGAGTGAACAGCTTAAAAAAAATTTGGTGATTAAAAATTAAACCTGTAATTTGTTAATGAACTGTTAAACTCTATTTAGATCCATCAAGCAAGAATAGCCACTATGTATTTGCCGCTCTTTGGACTGCTTATAGAAAATGTTCAACGAATCAATGTTAAAGATGTGTCTCCCTTTCCTGTTAACCCTTCCAGCAATGTGAGTAACCATTGCTATTTAGTATTCTGAATTATTTTTGTCGTGCTTGGTAACATGTATATGAAACACTGCGTACTTCTGACAAACAAAGAGTTTCATAAGCTTCAGAATTCTCCGAGTTTGTTGTCCTTGCTTTTTCTGAGCTTAAAAGCTTAGTTAACCTTTATGATTTTGGCTGCGGTTTCTCTTGTCCAGCTAAGTTATGCCTGAGATAACTGGCTAGTTTGGTCCTACGTAGAGGTTACAGTGCCCTGATTGATACCTACTTAACCTCTGAAGTTTTTTGGAGAATGCTAGGCCACACAGATTGCTACAGCATCATTCTAATGCCAAGTGATTATACTGCCATGTAACATCTTGCTTTTTCTATATTTCTGGTGCATGTGCCTATATTTCAATACAAACTACAGACCACACAGGATCAGACACGCTGCATCTTTGAGTGTTCTAAGAGCAGCCAAAGAAGCTGAAGGAACAGTGTAGTCGAAATAAAAAATACTAGTTGTTTCTGCAGTCTAATGGCCTTCCCTTTGTATCTATTACCCAGTTTTGATACAATTTCTCTAAGAGGAGTTTTCCTTAAATTTTCATTGTTTTTAGTCAAAAATTACACTTCTCGTTACTCTGCCTGCCAGTTTGTATAAACAGTTTGCCTCTGTTCTTGTAGATCCTGGCATTGGAGGCACTTGTACATACTTCATTTTTATGCAAGAGGATACTCCCCCAGCATCTAACACATAGCGAATTAGTTACGTTTGCTAAAATCCCAACAGATTCAGTAGTTGCTGCTGCTGTTCAGCAGAAAAGATTGTATGTAGATTTTTATTTTTTTTAAAAATCTTATTTTTCAATTCAGTCCAATGCTGAAATAAGTGGACCACAAAAAAAATGGTTACTTTTCTAGAAATTAGAGAAGAATTTTTAACCTTAAAGGAGTGTGCTTTTGGAGCAGCTGTAGCATAAGAGGACTACAGGAGAATGAATTCATATGGAATTTGTGAAGGTGTATATTGATATATTATAGTTGTATATAATTATTAAATCTAAGATTTAATTATTAATGTATTTTATTTCAAACACTTAAACATTTCTCTTGTTGGAAGGGTATTGTGAATTTGTTTCTTAATACCAAATGGAACACAGCAAGATAGGGACAAAAATAGAAGTAATTTGGGTTTTTTAGAAATGTCTTGTTTTGTAGTGTTTAAAATACGATGGAATATTCATTTCTTCAATGTTTCCTGAGGTATCTTAAGTTTTAGACTATCTCAGGCTTGTGCAAATACCTGAACATCTCATTATATGCTTTTGAGCATATTTAATAGAAATTAAAATTTAAGAAAGAAATGTGTAACAAATACTGCTCTAGAAGATAAAGTATGTCATATTCACTAAGTCCATAATGTTGGAAAACAATAATCACCTTTTCCTCTCTTTTTCAAACAGAGTGCAAAGGATGACGCGCTTAATTTGCCAACTGCAAGTCAGCTAGTAACACCACAAAAATCAGGAAACACATTGGATAACAATCTTCCTAAAGATCTATTCGGTGTTATCTCTGGCATTGGTAAGCACTTAAAAAAATAAAATAATTAAAAAAGGAACAAGTTTCCTTTTTCATTCATTACCAGAAATAATTGTTGTATGTCCAACTTTGGGTGCTTTCTGCGTATATACTTGAATGTTAGTGCTACTTTCATTAACAGAACCCTAATGCAATCAGCTGTTCAGTGTGAGCCAGCATTCATGGTCTGTACGTGAAATCTTTCTTTTCAGATCTTTCTTTTCAGATCTTTCTGGTTTTGCTTTTCTGTTTGAAACTAAAGCTATTTCCTGGAGAGAGATGCTTTTTCCCCCATCAAAGTTGATAGCCCTTGTGTTGCTGCAGAGAAATAGGAGACAAGACTAGCCTTAGTCACTGATGGCAGGAGTGCCATAACCAACAATTTTGTACTTGATGTTAGAGACCACCCCTACGTAGAGTCCTGCTTGTGCACACCTGTGGGCATCCTCCTGTCTGTTGTCTTAATGTGTTTGTTGTTAGCTGCTGTAATTAGTTGTGTCACTTACTAGTCAAAAAAAAAAAAAAAAAGATGAAAAATGGGGAAGAGGAGTTTTTAAATATACGTGCTTCTTCATGCAAGTGTGTATGTATTGCTAATGGTTTTTATGCACGTGTGTGTAGTTGTATGTAAGTCTGCATGTATATACATACATACATACTTTGCTGAAACTCTAGAATAAGTTTGTCTTCATTAAAAGTAACTAAATGGAAATAATTATTTGCCGCCTTAAAAAAAAATATATGGTGGGTTTAGAATTCTGACTAAACTATGGAGTGACTTTTTTCGGTGTATGTATTGTTTGAGATTTTTATATTGTTTTGGGTTTGGTTTTTTTTTAGCTTCCCCGTACACCACATCAACTCCAAATATTAATAGCGTGAGGAACGCTGACTCAAGAGGCTCTCTTATAAGTACAGACTCGGGAAACAGTCTCACAGAAAGACACAGTGACAAGAGCAATTCTCTTGACAAGGTAAAAAAAAAAAACCAAACCAAAATAAAACCCCCGAAGTATATTCCTAAAATTTCATCTTAATTCTCATAGGAGTTAACTTCTCTCATCTCCATTGGGAATGGACTTTCTAGAATAACTGTAGAGCAGTATTTTACATAAGTTTTTCTTTTGCAAAATGATTACCGCATGAACTCTTTTTGCATTGCATTTCTTAAGCTGTTTTGCAGAAAATACAAACAGATTTTCAATGTAGAGACATAAGCAAGCAGTTGTTGTTTCCCTTGCTAGAGAAAGGCAGTAGATGAAGTGTATTGAGTTTCGCTTGAGAGAACTGAATTCTAGTTAGGACAGCTGCTTTGATTTTGTGAAGACTTTCACTCCATCCTATTCTATACACAGTATACGTAGCGTTTTTAAAAATGTTGAAAAACCAGTTGCTGTGATTTCTTTTATATTAGTTTGACTTTTCTAAATCATTTCACTTTAAAGCTGTTACAAATTAGGAGCTCTGGCTGCAGTAGCTATGAGGTATTCAGTCATGTCTTTCTAGAGCTTGTATTGATACTGATCACATTTCATTTTCTTAGATCTTGTTGTGCGAGTCACAACATGTTAACTTTTTCCCCTTGACTCTGACATGCCTTCGTGTGGCAGAGAGAGAAGCTTCTCAGAAGGCACTCTGCTCATGCTATGCGCCCTAATGGAGAAGAAGAAGAAAATTCTCACCCTGCAAAGAAAAACCGTGTTACTATGGATTTTTCACTTCTGACAATTCCAGCTTTGCCAGAGAAAATTTTGCATGCTGCTTTCACTCTTCAGTTCCAAGAAGTACTTGGTTTTTGTGCTTGGTCTAGTTAAGCTTCGGAGTGAAGTGTGTGATCAGTAGTTTTGCCACTTCTTTGCAACAGTTGAATCTCAAGCCAAATATGTACAATGTAACCATGCACAATACCTTTAAATGCCAAACCTGGAATAGTTCATGTACATGATTTAATTCAAGCATAAAAATCCAATCAGTTTAAATAGCAGCAGAATTTGAGTCTTAGCATCTTTAATATAAATAGAAGTAAAAAATCTGCTTTGATGTGGACTAAGTAAATAAAGAAGTATCTTGTGCATACACTGTTGCTAAATGGCAATGCTGTCATCTATTACTTAGTCGTCATGTTGTTAATTACTAATGTGTAGTGTTTTTACCAAGTAAAAGGGTTTTCAAAGGAGTCAATGTCCTTTGAAAATTCTACTCTGGTCTGCCAAGTTAGGTAATACAGGATTTATGTTTTGCATGCTGTTAAGATTTTCCCCAAATCATACTTAATCCTGGCTTCTTATTTGTTGCTTTCCAAACTTTCTTTCTAGTAGATCAGTTGTTCAGTGCACGTTATCTTCCAGTTTTTGCTCGTTGCTTGATACCGTTACTGAAGAGCCATGTTTTTGTTCTAATTTTCTTTCAGAATAAACCTGTAGAACTATGCTTGTGGAATCAGAATTGGCTGGAAGTATATCAGTTTCTATTTTAATATATGCATACTTTATAGGTTGACATGATTTTAAATTAAGCTTGTGAGTAGCTATAGTCCTGGTTTTATACACATACATGTTCAACTATTTTAGAGGGGGATATTATCTAGTGCTCTGGACAGTATTCGAAAGTCTAGGAAACTCAAATTCTGTTTCTACTCTGCCACCCATTAGTTGCCTGCTCTATTTCAGTATCCATGAAGCTGTATAGTAGCACCTCCTTGTTCACCAGAGACATTTCAAAGATAAACAGTTTGTGAGGTCTTTAGAATCTGCAATAAGCACACTTATATAGGTGTCCATTTCCTCCTAAATTACAGTAATTTCTGGCTAGTATTAATCATAGTTTCACATTCAGTTTCACTGCGTATCCATTCCATGGCTAGTACGTGACAGATTTGCACAGACTGTTTTAGGAGAGCAATTCTTTCCTTTTACATGGAACACGTTAAAGGGCTCAGCAGTCAATTGATGCGTATGCTGTGAAATATTCCCTCGTGGATTAGCATGTCTCCTGCTTTCAGTGAGGAGTGTTCCTGGAAGGGTGGGTCTACCCTTGAGGTATTGGCACTTCTCGCTTTGTTTGTGAAACCAAGTGCTTTTCTCCCTTCAGTCTATGTGGTTGTGTTTGGTTGTTTTTTGTTTTTGTTTTTTTTTCCTAATTTTAACATGAAGGATTTTTTCCAACACTGATGTGTGTCCTTAAAAACGTCATGGAGCCAAGATGGTCCAACTTTCTTGTAGAAACCAGAATTGCACAGACCAATTGTACCAGGCTGTTGACTTTACAGAAAACTTATCAAATGTCTGGTTCACTTTCCATTCGCATAAGTGGCCCCATATTGGAAGTGAGAATTAGGCACTAAAAAGAGCGTAATTTATCCTTTAAACAAACATTTATATAGTATATCTATAAAAACTTCAGACTGAGGATTTTGTAACACTTGACCATGTGGAAATTATACTTTTACAGATGAATCTTTGCCTAAAGTTCAATTTATATATTCTCACAGATTTAATTTTTTTTTTTTTTTTTTAAGGTACACATTTTCAAAGATCAGTTATGGTTTTTTTTTCTTTTTGGACAGACTGTAGTATTAAGCATTCCTGATTAACTTCCTGCAAGTGTAGGAATTGTATAAACAAATGAAGCAGGGAGAAAGAGAAAGATTTTTTTTTTTTTTTAAATGTTTTTTTAAATGTTTTTCTGCGGCAAAGGCAAGTTACTTACCAGTAGTTTATCTTTCAGAATGCGTATCATTGCCATTCATGTATGTTTTCCCTGAGCTTCTTACATCTTTAAATGGAAAGAATTTTGTAGAGGCAGGTTTGTCTACAGTTCAGCATAAAGTCTCTTCAAAAAGCAAAGGAGCATATATGTGTCATCTAACAGTAGCACTTATTTTTAAAGTATTTCTTCTGGGCAGAAGTGGCATACCCGATTTCTACAATGTGGGTATCCATATATAATTAACTTGATTAATAATCACTGTTAGGTGAGTTTTCCTCTTACTCCTCCCTCTCAGGAGGAGGGGAGGAAATCATACAAAGAAGGAAACAAAAATAAACAAAGGTGAAGAGGCTTAATTTGGTATACTTCACGTGTGTAATGTGTGTTTTAGTGACCTGTCTCTACATGAAACATTTCTGTCTTTGTTCAGAGATCCTTTTTCTGTTGCAGGAATTAATAAGGCAATTTAAAACATTTTAGTTTATTATCAGTTTAAGAACTCTTCAGCCAAAATATGTCTGTTTTCTTTTCAGAACCAACAGAGCAGCACTTTAGGAAGTTCTGTAGTTCGATATGACAAACTCGACCAAGCAGAGATCAAAAGTCTGCTCATGTGTTTCCTTCATATTTTAAGAAGTATGTCAGAAGGTAGGTAATTCCACTTATTTTTCATAAATTCGAAATCATGTGTTGGGTTTATGACTGTGATTTCAATAACTTTTCAAAATCAGGAGAATATTTTTAGGTGTAGGTACCGTGTTGTGCTGCGTTTTACAAATAAGTGTGATTGATCTGACTGAAACCTTGTAAGCATTAAGTACTCATTATTCCTTCAAAGTGTGAAGCTAACTAAAGGACTTGGTAAGGAAGCAAATATCTATGTGTGATTGTACAGTCCAGTTTGCAAAAGGGAGGTGAAGAATAGTTCGTTGAACAGCAGAAGTCTTGGGGTAGTCCTTTCCTCCATTCTACAGAACTCCCTGTATGACAGGGAACCAAATATTTGACTGCTGTGTGTATGCCCATTTCTGAAATGGGAATATCAGTGCTTCTTCATTTTTCTGGGATGTTTGTGAGATGATCTGTGGAATTTTTGAAGAAGTCATATTATCCTGGAGAAGGTTGTGGGGAGGTATAGAAATACTGCATGAATGGCAAATCTTAGTTTTTTTACTAGGATCATACATCTCAGAATCATCCCTATCCTTGATCAATATTTTAAAAAGAAGGCAAGTCCCTTTTGGTAAAAAGATTTCATTTTTCAGTTTGTGCTAAACATATCAAAAGTAGTTAATTTATTTTCTATGCCTATTTTGATGTTAATTTCTAAAAATCAAATTTATGTAGTACTTGAACTCTAATTTATTACACCACTTAATCAAGAATGAGAATTGAAAGGTTAATAAGTATTCAATATCCAGTCACAACCTTGGATTTTAATGTGATTACATCAGTATTATTTTAAGTATTTTAATTACAAAGAACAGTAAAACTCAAAAATATTTTTTCACTATTTTATGCTTTGAAATATGCAAATATTAGAATTTCTAATTTATTCTAATTGAATTTCTAGGAAATTCAAGATAAAATTTACATAAGCACAGTGGAGATTTTTGGGTGTCTGTTCTCCTGTGAAAGAACAAGTGTCAGACAAACTTTGACACATATTTTGTAACAATTTTGAATTTGTTAGCTAATTTTTGAACACTTTTGACAAAAGAGGCTAGGTCTTGGCTATGTAACTACTGTAAAAAATGTATAGGCAAACTACTGTAAACTACTGTATAGCCATTTTTGAAACCTGTGCAAATAAAGAAAATCTGAAATCTGTACTGAAAAACTACCCAGAGTAAAACATTTTAAGTTAAAAAAGAAGAAATCATTAATTTGAATGTAAAAAATGTTGAGAACAATCTATAAAGAAGGAGGTTATAGAACTAACAGTCCTAAGTATTTGGAAGTCTTCTATTTTTGGAACACTGTAGTCACCACTGACTACACAATTATTACTATTTAAAATATGAAATTGTATGGGAATAATATGGATTAATTAAAAGCATATTGTAGAAACTCATTTGGAGAATTGATAGGTGCATTTGTATAATCAGCTTCAAGGAAAACTTTAAATAGTAATAGTTATCTCTACCCCACAGGCCATTTTTGGATTCTCTGAATCCTCCTTATCTGAAAACTAAGAACTGATGTTAACTCTTCTACTTAATATTTTTGTGTGCTTGCTGCCTTTGTCTTGTTTTTAATATTTTTCGTTTTCCTAGATGCATTGTTTACATATTGGAACAAGGCTACGAAATCTGAACTCATGGACTTTTTCACAATTACAGAGTAAGATTTTTGTTGAGCTTCTCATAACATCACATGTTTTGCTATGCTGTTAAAAAATGAGTGTGAATATAAGTGTGTATGTACATTTTGATGTATTTGTTTGAAAAAATAATGCCATCTTGATCTGTTTGGAAGTCCTTAACTTGATGTGCGTAATTGCATGTCTGTCCAATTCCATGATAGTTTCTGGAACTGGACGATACAGAAGTTACCTCAGGAAGTTCCTAAACAGCGAGTAGTGCTTAGAATATTGCTGTGCTCATGGAAGAGAAACCAACTGTCTTGTTACCTGTCTACATCAAAACGCATCTTGTAATGTGAACTGCTGAAATTATATGATTGCATATCAAAGTCGATTGAATTGCATAACTTCAGGAACGAAGGGATCCTCCTAGCATTCCTCTTGCGTCTTCTGCCATTCTGTAAGGGAAAGGATATAGGATGATTCCAGCATTTATTATCAATGGCTACACTCCATCCCTATGCACACTTGGTGTGTTTGTTCATGAGAATCGACTGACACATGAATAAAAAGTGAAGAACGTGCCATTTGCTTGAAGTGGTGTGCCGCAGAAGCCTTTCTGCTTGCCTTGCTTGTTTCACTGCACTGCTTTCCTTTGTTTCTGTAGTAGAGGCTACATCAATGTAATATCAGTCGTTACCATGTTATGGAATGTGCTACTCGAGGTCTATTTTAGGAATATATTGTAGATGGCATTTTAACTCGTCATTTGAGTGCATCTGACATGATACTGATTGTACCAGAGACAGAACTGAACAAGTAAATGAGCCTACTTAGTAGACTCTCTGAAGCCTGAGGTGTAAACTGTACAGAATCAGTGGCGAACACTATTTTGCCATTAGATACTTCTTATTTAAGGGCTGGATAGGATTGGTTTGTGATCAAATCAGTAATCTCAAATTACTCATTATCAAAGAAAATTTCCATCACAATAGCAGTATACGGAATACAGAATAAAATTTCCATCTTGTTAGTGCAGTGGATGACATCACAGTTCCTTAAACTAGAGCAGGAACAAGGCTCAGAAAAGTCTACCTCTTCCAATTCTAGGAGTATTTTGCCAATGTAAATAACGTTTGTTTTGTTAATAATTTTTATTAACACAGGTCATTACAGTAGTTTCTCATTACCTCAGTAAGGCAGTGTTTCTGGTAGGTAGGTACTTGCCATGCAAAGAACTTTTTCTGCAAAAACTTAGAATCTAAAAAAGACAAGAAATATCAGAAAGGGGAATTGAGGTTAGTTTGCAAACAGTGACAAGTTTGAGGGAGGCAAACACCATTCTGACTCTGCAGTTTGGAGACAGCTAATCTACTTAAGGTCTCAGTACAAAATGGAGCTGAGTTGAAGAGACTGTCTGCCAGTCTTCTCCCCCATTCACAGCTGGCACATGGAAGGGAGCCTGAAGACTGGCTTTCGGTTTGGATTTACACTTTAAAGAACTTTTAGAATATTCTTACCCGAGGGACAAGGGAAGTTGCATTAAGTGTTCTGAATTATCAGCATAATTACTTACAGTGGGAAAAGACTCAAATAAAATCATTATTCCATCCTCCATTCACACCTTTTTTCTTGATTTGAAAAGGTGACTTCTAGTTTATTAGTCATCAGTGTTGTGTACTTACCAGTTGTGAAGGCAAGCAGAGGCACCTGGCAAATTAGGTTGTACTTTCAACTTTCCTGCTAGATCTGAACCAGTAGTATTATGATTCTTTAAAATATAGTATCATATTGTCATATAGATTTCTCTTAATGAAAAATTACTTTGGGAGATTTGCCTTTATCCTCTTATTGTGAAAGCAGATTCCCTTTAGAAAATAGTTCTGTCAGAAACCCTGTAGTTGTTACCCTGGAATCTGGAGACCTTAAAAAAAAACCCCAAACCCACAAACAAAAAACCCACAACACAAACAATAACAGACGAACAAATTAAAAAACCCAACCTGTAACCAAGAGAGTTTAGACAAATGGGGAAAATAAAGGCAAAATGTATTGCCCGTATTTTGAACCCTTATGCACATTTTGCAAGATATGTGTATATATGTAATGTCTGGTTATCTCTTTGCTTCTATCCTTTATGTTACTTGTCCTGAATTGCTATTCATTTGCAGATAACTAACTGTGGGCCTCATTTCACATAGTTTATTCTGTAATAGTTGAGGCTAAACATTTCTTCTGTACAAATATAACAAATTCTGTTTTTTCCCTTTTTGGCCCTTCTACCTTGTCACTGTTCAACTCACACTAGCTGGTTTGACTCCGAGTGTGGAGGCAGCCTTACGTGCTTTTTGCTATTAATCCCAGTTCACCCAAAACAACAACTATCTGTGACTGATTTCAGAAAAGCCATGTTTACCTTTTCTTGGCATGGGGATTGCAAGGGAATTTTAAGGTTGGAAGAAATGAAGAAATTTTATGACCTAAGAGTTTATCTTTAAACAAAAAAAAAGTAATTGAATAATTCCAATGTACCTAAATCTAGAAGAGATTGTTTTAAGTGTTCCTTCTCTGACTTGTGTGTTCTCTGCAGAGTATGCTTACATCAGTTCCAGTACATGGGAAAACGATACATAGCCAGGTACTGTGTGGAATTTAAATTTTGCGGTCTTGTTCACTAAGAATAATAGTGTGTACAATGTGCCTTGAATCTCTGTTACAAGTATATTGCATGAGTAGAAGAGTTACTGTGAAATGATACATAATATTTTGAAGTAAGTAACTGGTTATTCTATTAACAAATCTGTATCCTGTCTGAAAATCTGGTAACTGTTTAAGAATGATGTGTGTGTGTGTGTTGGGTTTATTATCAGTTACTTAAAAATTCACCCCTTAAATGCTATCTTTTACAGCATTTTCTTCCTTGAAATAGTGTCTTTGGGGAAGAAATTTTATTATTTAGTTGTTTTGTTTATTCACTTGGCCATAAAACTGTGTCCGTTGAAATGTTTTAGAATTTTACAGTGTTTTTACTGAAAGGTGAGTAGTGAACATTGCGACGCTGCTGTTTTACAATTTGAAGTCCAAAGTACTGTTAGATACCTGTATGTTCCCATTGAAGGCTGTTTGGGACACAATCTGTTTAAGTCAGAAACATTTACTAAATTATTTGAATATCTTTGAGTTAATGTGGTTTTTAATGCAAAGTAGTTTTTTAATAGAGTAAAATATAGCAACTTGTTTAGGCCTTACACTGTGGTTGACATGGTAATACTGTTATAACTGAACTTGTGGGGTTGAAATACTGGCCCTCTTGAACTCAGTGAGAAAGTTGTTGCTGACTATGGGTGGTAAAGCATTCTAACTAAAATGTTAGCTTTTTGGGGTTTAATTTGGATTTAATGGTATGGGAATCTCTTTCTACAAATGACAGTCTTGACTATCTCCTTGGAGATTTTTCAGAAAAAAAATCTCTGTTCACATACCCTAAAAAAATCAAAGACCAAAATAAATCTGGCTTTTTTAAGTTTATGATTGTAACCTTTGTGTTTAAACGTACTTCAAACTGGATTTACAGGAGTCTGCAATTTTCAGGCTTTTTGTAAAAAGTCTTCAACTAATTTATTTGACTAGTTTGTAGAGAAGTCTTCCTTTTTGTTTACTGATCACCTAGTTTTTGTACTGCATGTTAACGCTAACAATGGTAAGCTACAGAAATCACCTGGTGTTCTGCAGAGATACTGAATTTTCCCAGTAAATGTAGCTTTCTGGTCTTTCACATTGTCATTTTGCTGAAGTATGTCACAATCAATGCACGTACTCCTAAAATACACAAATGACAGAGAATGAAAGGGAACAGGGAATTCTGTAATTCAAGCACTGGTTTTCATTTTTCATCAGCTCTGGTGGTGGTACACAATAGGAAGTTAGGCTGTACTGATTGCTAACACAGATCACTTTTCTGTTTTCTTCACTTGATTGCTGCAAGTTTAACAAAGTATATGGCTCTTCTCCCTTCCTGCTTGGGTAAGATGTACATGATAACACCTCGGTTAATTCCTGCTCTCCTGTTGCATGTGTTCTTTCTAATTTTACCACTGTGTGACCTTCTAACTCTTTTCTAAAACTATTACAATCAAAACAGAGGATTTGGTTTTGGATTCTGAATACTTTCAGAATATTTATGTTCTCAAATATTTATGTTTTCAAAAGCTCTGAAGTAAATTTAGCACTTCAAGAGTGACTGCTTGTGTGCTTTTGCTTTCATGCTTTGAGGTTTTAAGAAAGAGTTTGCTGTGATGCCTTTTTTTAAGCTACCTATTTTTGTTTTATGAATAAAACAGTAAATAGGTTGCATTATAATTCTTTCTATAAAACTTCTTGTGCTTAACTAACGCTTCCTGTCTTGCTGCAGTTTGACATGTCTAACTTTTGCTTCTATCCCATTTCACCCATCTTGCAGGAACCAGGAGGGGTTGGGATCCATAGTTCATGATCGAAAATCTCAGACATTGCCTGTTTCCCGTAACAGAACAGGAATGATGCATGCCAGATTGCAGCAGCTGAGCAGCCTGGATAACTCTCTCACTTTTAACCACAGTAAGTCTCATGACATGATAACATTCGTCGTCCTCAACCAGTACCACAACACCAGAGACAAGCCCCAGAGCCACACCAGTGCATTTCAATGACTTTTATTGTTCTAGGTCAAACGAATAGCTGGAATCAGTCGATGGTCTGTTCCCTGCTTTATGATAGAACAATCAATGCTGGCTGATGCCATAACATGGAGCGTGGTTAACTACAGCATATTTCGAAATTGTATTTTAATTTTTTTAAATTATATGCACTTTGACTTTGTGCTGCACATAGTTACGAAATTTACTTATTTTTTCTATTTGCTTTAGTAAGCTTAATTTTTTTTCCCCACGGGTCTTATAAATGTTTAGTCTAAAAGTAAATATATGCACTCTGACCGTATCTCCATGTTTTGACATCCCCTAAGGAGAAATAAGTTTCTTAGAATTTCTACAGAGATTGTGAAGCCCATGATTTGGTTTGTCTGGAAGTGAAAAAGCGTTCAATAATGAAGTGATTTTTCTGTTTTCAGTGTGAGAAAGATATCAAGTATTCTTGGAATTTCTGTAGACAATGGTAAGATTTAATCAGGTTGAAGTCAGCTTGTATAAGACTGCTGTATTGAAACCTAAATCTGCTTGTGGCCTATCTTTTTAAACATGCTGCTCTTAAATTGCAAAATATGCTGTATATAAAGTATTCTGAAGCACCACTTTTCAATTTTCAGCTTCAAAAAACAATGAAATTGGTTGACTAATCCAGTAAAATACCACATTGGTAGTAAAAAGAATTGTGTGCAGTAAAGCAATTATTTGAGTTAATTATATGTTCACTGTGTTCATCCTTTTATTTCCCAAAGCATATCTAACTTAAAATCTTTTAGCTCGTTACCTGTAATATACAGCCTAATTGCACAAGTCTACTGGAAAACACGGAAAGAAAAACAAAAAAAAACCCCAAAACCACCAAACCTCTCTGTTTATAAATGCATTCTCATGCCTGTTTAAATATAAGAAATGCAATTCTTCGATTTTAAAATTGTTGGAAAACTATAGAGCAAATTACTTATTTTTTTTCCTTGTAATCAGTCTGCTACTATTGTATCATAATAATTTCTAGATTTTTTTTTGATACACAAAAGAGCTTTTACACTATGTGACTGCACATTCAGTAAGGTAAAATACTTTGTAGATAGAGACTGATTTTTTTAAAAAAAAACCTCTGGGAAATAACATGGCTGTTTCTGAGCCCTGTACAAAGAGGTTTCATACTTCCAGAACTTGGCAAAGTTTACTGATTTTTAGGAAACAGTGAGCTGAGAGATTTTAATAAATGCATGCTTATGTAAAAAGAAACTTGCTGTTCTTTTCCATCTGAAGGAAATTATGAAGGAAGGTGTTTTATTCAGGTAACCTTGCATAAAGTGATAATAGTTTTATTTAATATTGGACATTCAATGAATATCAGGATATTACACTTTGTATTGACCAAGGTTTTACAAAGTGAAAATATGTTGCTGTAAAAGCCATGTCAAATGTGAAATTGATTTTTATATCTTTGATCTTGTTGTTGTCTAACTTTTAGTTTTGTTTAGTTGTCAGTCTGCCTATATCATGTATCCAAAGTAGTTCTCAGAACTTGAATAAATCTTGCAGGTATCCTGTATGGGATACATACAGGAGGGATGTATCTGGTGGAAATAGTTACTTTACTTATTTCTAAAATCATGATTTTTTGGCAAGATAGTTGTCTATAAATGTAAATTATAAACTTAATTGCTCCCTTTCTAATAATTTAAGCAAGGAATAGAACTGAAGTAATGATGTAAGTGATATTTCACATCTCTGAGGAATTTCAGTATAGTTTTGGGCTTAAGTATGAAAGAAATTAGGCTCTTTGTTTAAATTTCTAAAGCATCTCAGTACAAACTGCAAGAATGTAGATTTATATGTGTATTGTTGGGGCTGGAGGAGGGGAGGACATTCAGTAGAACAGTGACATGCAAACATGCTGAAATACAAGAGATATACCCTGGTCTGTAATAGCAGTATATGATCCTTGTCAAGCTCGTAGTCATTAGAGATGATCCCATTTTCAGTGTTCTTAGATGGTTTTAAATCCAGTTACTCTACAGTACTGTGAATGTATGGGTGCATGTTCATGTGCGTGTCCAGGCAGATGTCCATATTATATGTGGCAATTGTAGTTCTGTGGCATCAGTTACATGTGAAAAATAGAATCCAGTTAGTTATGCATGAAGAATACAATGTTAGCTTCTCTAAAATAATAGCAAATTGAAACAAGGATAGTTTTTAGTGTATATATATGGAAAAAGCACTGCTAATTCAGTCTCTTAACTCAAACAAATTGAATGTTCCTTTAATTTGCATCCTGCCCAAAACTTCTCTTTCTAGTAGTAATGCAGGGTAATCAATCAATGACCTCTTTATTTGTTTGTCCTAAATTATTTATGCGAAGAACAAAATTTGAACTGGTTGGAATCCTGTCCATTTTTACTTAGTATTTATAAAAACCTTGCACCTTTTTCCTTAACTGGAAGAGCAAGCAAATTACTACTTTAAATACTATTTCCCCTGTCCTCAATGCAGTTCTCAAAATAGTCATCATCTCTTGGTATCTGCAACATTACTGAAACCACAGGCTAACTTAAGGATTTCTGTTCACCCAAAGGTGATTGCTATGAAAAACGATTTTTCTTTGCATTTCTTTGAGGAAAAGAACACTTTTAGTAAAAGAAAAATGTTTGGCAAACGGCTGTTGTGTTAAAACTTACTTCCGAATGCCAGTTGTTCCTTTCCGTCATTACAGGAGTGAAGGATGTAGTTGGATTGAAACCACCAAGAAGTGGGGGAGGAAGAGGTAGAGGCAGAGAGAATGTAAAAGATGATAGGAAAGAGGTGTACACTTCCTAACAGAAAATCCAAAGAAACTGGTGGCTTTGGATATGCATGCATAGTTCAGCCAGGGAAGCAAAAAGGTGGCCAGGTGTCATTATAAAAGAATATGTTATTTATTCTTTTCTTGGTCTCAACAAGTTTGTCATGCTTGTCATTGATTTAGTGATGCTAAGTTGACTGTAAATCTAACATATAAATGTGGTCCAGACCAAATTTTTATAAAGCACCCAGGGCACATCTGTCAATCTGGTTCTTAAAGATCAATGTTAGGGAACATAAACAACATATTATAACCAGTGCTGAATCAGGATGTGTTTTTTAAATTACTTAAATACAGTATGGAGCTAAAAGCAATAAAATATTTTTGTTAAAGACGGAGTTATTGCATGGTATTGCTACAGAGCAGAATTAATTATGTGAGTCTTCAGCTGCATATAAGTACATGATGTATTCCTTCAACTCAGTGTTTTGTGTTTTTATAATGGTTGACTTATGAATGACTTTGAGATCATTATAACATCGCTAAATTACCAATACATATTTTTCTGCTGTAACTCCATCCTACTGCTGTACTTATTTTAAGAATACATGTGTGTGTATATATATAACCATGTACCTTTATATATATACACGTGTATACATACATATATATGAAACATCAGACATTTGTTGTTTTAACTGCTGTTTAATGCTTCTGTTGTTGACATTAGTACTTAATGTATTTTATGATCTTGTGCAAATTAGGTTAGAATAATTATATACACATATTTGACAAATATTTAAATGCATATGAATTCTTTTTCTGTATTGAATAGTAACTTCTGTCAGGCTTTTTACTTGTTAATCTTTTCCTAGTTCAGGAAGTCTTTTGGAAATAAGAAACATGTAAATGAGTATATCCAGCACTTACACTTCATTTGGAATTTCTATAGGCTATGGCCATTCAGACGCAGATGTTCTTCACCAGTCTTTACTTGAAGCAAATATTGCCACTGAAGTTTGCCTTACAATTCTGGATACTCTATCATTATTCACAATGGCTTTTAAGGTTTGTTCTTGACTTGGTGTTAACATCTCCCTTAAATATCTTTCAGAAAAAAATATTTTTTAAAAATATTTTTTAAATTATATTTATATTTTATAGTCTAGTAATACAGCATTGTATTTTTAGCATTTCTAGCATTTTATTTCATTATTGTTTCATGTAAAAGCTGATAACCTCTCGCAGCAAAGTGCTTTGGCTTCAGTTACACATTGCATACAGGCTCCTTAGTGATCAGCAGTAATCTGTGGGAAAAGCTCCTTCCTCATCCTAACTTCCTAAAAATGTTTCTAGAAACTTTAGTGTCCACCTAATATTAGTGGTAAAACTATCTTTTATGTGGGGTGAAAGATCTGTTGTATGGCAAAACCATAATTCATAATTGGATGCTATCAGACTTTTATATTGAACTTGGCTTCTTCTTACATTAGGTCACTCATTAATTAACAGTAATTTGTGTGTGCTCCTTTTCTGTAACTTTATTTCAATTTGTCCACTAATAGGACTTCTTTTTAGTTGTGTCAGTTACTGTAGCTCTCCTGTGGAATCTTTTTATAACATGCTGACTTGCATACTCCTCCTGTCTGTTTTTTTGACCTTTTCCAAACAATAAAGGTGAAGCTATAAAAATGAGAGAAGATAACTGTAGCTTCTTTCTTCCCTAATTAGAGCAGTGTATCCAGATCCTTGCTTGAAGATTCAAATTTAGTGTCTTCTCTTTAATCTAGTTATGAAAACATAAGCTTATTTATAATGAGATTCCTTTTATTAGTAATTTAATTAGATAGAGTTTAGAACCAGTTCTGTCTGCAGACTTCATGTCAGAATTGAAAATTAAGATACCTAGTTTTAAAGATTTGAAGAAGAATGAACACTAATCCTTCAAGGTTATCTGTGTGTAGTATGTTGACAAAGTAGGTAAGAGTATACCAGAACAGTTTACAAGATCCAAACAAAACAGGTAGGAGAATCAGGAGGTTCTATTCAATCAACTGCACTAAAATACATAGAATCATAGAATCGTAGAATGGTTTGGGTTGGAAGGGACCTTGAAAGATCATCTAGTCCAACCCCCTGCCATGGGCAGGGACACCTTCCACCAGACCAGGTTGCTCAAAGGCCTTGAACACTCCCAGGGATGGGCCATCCACAGCTTCTCTGGGCAACCTCTTCCAGTATCTCACTACCCTCATTGTAAAAGAAATTTCTTCTTGTGTCCGGTCTGAACGTACCCTCTTTCAGTTTAAAACTGTTGCCCCTTGTCCTGTCAGTACAGGCCTTGGTAAAAAGTCTCTCTCCATCTTTCATGTAAGCACCCTTTATATTATTGAAAGGCCACAGTGAGGTCTCCTCGGAACCTTCTCTTCTCCAGGCTGAACGACCCCAACTCTCTCAGCCTGTCTTCACAGGAGAAGTGTTCCAGCCCTCTGACCATTTTCATAGCTCTCCTGTGGACCCGCTCCAACATGTCTGTATCTTTCATGTACTGAGGGCCACAGAGCTGGACACAGTACACCGTGTGGGGTCTCATGAGAGCAGAGTGGAGGGGGAGAATCACCTCCCTTGACCTGCTGGCCAGGCTTCTTGTTACGCAGTCTAGGATATGGTTGGCTTTCTGGGCTGCAAGCCCACGTTGCTGGCTCATGTTCAATTTTTCATCCACCAGTATCCCCAAGTCCTTCTCCACAGGGCTGCTCTCAATCCATCCATCACCCAGTCTGTACTGATATTGGAGATTGCTCTGACCCAGGTACAGGACCTTGCACTTGGCCTTGGTGAACTTCATGAGGCTAACACAGGCCCACTTCTCAGGCCTGTCCAGGTCCCTCTGGATGGCATCCCTTCCCTCCAGCGTGTCAACCGCACCACACAGCTTAGTGTTGTCGGCAAACTTGCTGAGGGTGCGCTCGATCCCACTATGTCATTGATGAAAATATTAAATAGTACTGATCCCAATACGGACCCTTGAGGGACACCACTTGTTACTGGTTTCCACCTGGACATTGAGCCATTGAGTGTAACTTTGGGCACAGCCATCCAGCCAATTCCTTATCCTTCTAACAGTCCATCCATCAATGTTTCTAATTTAGTGGCAAGAATGTTCTGGAGAACCGTATCAAAGGCCTTACAGAAGTCCAGATAGACGACATCCATGGCTCTTCCCTTGTTTACTGATGCAGTCACTCCATCATAAAGGCCACTAGATTAGTAATACCAATCTGCTTTTTTTGGGAATAATTGACATATTATATAGAAGGCCAGACAACTTTTTTGCTCAAGATCATCTTTTACTGGTGGGGATTCAGATTTCTGTTATGTATTACAGCATGGAAATCACAAGTTATGTCTGTGTCTCCGTAGAATTTTAACTGATCCTGTGTGAATTCCTACTACTCTACGTGGTTCTAGCAAACTACCTACCTCTGTTGGGACATCTGAAGAAAGGATACTATATAAATTTCCTCATAAGGATAGGGATTTCTAAGATGTTTCATTATTTTGCTCTAAATCTGGAAGTAGTAAGCCTTTTAGAACTTATAGTTAGATGTTTGGGTCATCTACAGAGATTTGTATACTGTTCCAAGAAATAAAACTTTTTCCTATGACCAAATAGGCTGACTGGCTTACATCCAACCATTTATGTCTAGCTTCCTGTAAAATGGCCTGCCTTTGGCTTTGCTATGGTCTCCTACAAGCATTTGTATCTATTCATCTGTTTGGCCAGTCCTGTTTAACATCTTCATTGATGATTTGGACGAGAGGATCGAGGGCATTTTCAGTCAGTTTGCAGATGACACCAAGCTGGGTGGGAGTGTTGATCTGCTGGAGGACAGGAAGGCTCTACAGAGGGATCTGGACAGGCTGGATCGATGGGCTGAGACCACCTATGTGAGGTTCAACAGGACCAAGTGCCAGGTCCTGCACTTCAGTCACAACAACCCCATGCAGCGCTACAGGTTTGGGGATGAGTGGCTGGAAAGCTGCCCAGCGGAAAAAGACCTGGGGGTGTTGGTTGACAGCTGGCTGAACATGAGACGGCAGTGTGCCCAGGTGGCCAAGAAGGCCAACAGCATCCTGGCCTGTATCAGAAATAGTGTGGCCAGCAGGACCAGGGCAGTGATCATCTCTTTGTACTCAGCACTGGTGAGGCTGCACCTTGAATACTGTGTCCAGTTTTGAGCCCCTCACTACAAGAAAGACCTTGAGGTGCTGGAGCGTGTCCGGAGAAGAGCGACAAAGCTGGTGAAGGGTCTGGAGCACAAGTCTGATGGGGAGCGGCTGAGGGAGCTGGGGGGGTTTGGTCTGGAGTAAAGGAGGCTGAGGGGAGACCTGATCGCCCTCTACAGCTACCTGAAAGGAGGGGGTAGCCAGGTGGGGGTTGGTCTCTTCGCCCTGGTAACTAGCGATAGGACAAGAGGAAATGGTCTCAAGTTGCCCCACGGAAGATTCAGGCTGGATATTAGGAAGAACTTCTTCACTATAAGAGTCGTTAGGCATTGGAACGGGCTCCCCAGGGAGGGGGTGGAGTCACCATCCCTGGAGGTGTTCAAAAAACATTTAGATGTGGCACTTTGAGACATGGTTTAGTGGGTTTAGCGGGCATGGTGGCATTGGGTATACGGTTGGACTTGATGATCTTTGAGGTCTCTTCCAACCATAATGATTCTATGATTCTATGATCTACAAAGCTTGAATCCACGCTGAGTTCTTCTGGTCTGCAAGTCACATTGTCAGAATGGCTTTTAATAGAGGAGTGCCTCCTTCAGTTTTTCAATATTGAGGAAAACCAGAAATGCCTAGGGCTATGCTGAAATTCTTTAGCCCGAAGAATTTCTTCTGCGTCTCCATGAATAGAAAAGGAGACATCTGCAGTTAGACATCTTTTCCATGTTTGAGAGAGCTTAAGGCATGCAACAAGAGCCCGAATCGATACTGGGCCTGAAGAATCTTTTTTAAAAAAAATGTTAAACTAGATTCTTTGAGTTAATATTACCTTAAAACTTACTTGAGATAGTAATGGACCTGCCTTGCAGCACACCGTTGGGATGCCTGTATATAGTAATGACAAGGAAGAGTGGAGTGTGCAGAGGGGAGGTGCAGAAGGAGCAAGACCTAGGAGAACCGTGTTGGAAGGCCAGTGGACTCAGAGGGAGCAATATTTAACGTGGTCCTCTCAGTTCTGGACTCCCTGGACTGGATTGAGCAGGCCTTGAATCAATTAACCTATTTTGGCATTTTTTAAGAGGAGAAGCCTCGTGGTTTTTCCCCTAGAGTCCCATAGGAACCCAGTGTATATGCTTAGTGGACAAAGGGAGAAAGCAGGTCCTCAGAGCAAAACAGAAGCAATGTGAACTGTTAAAAGTAAATGCACAGCCAATGCTTGTGCTAGAGAAATTGAAGGAGACTAGATTTTAAAAAAAATATATATTTGGATGGAAGGCAGCTGTTGGTGATACAGAAATCAAGAGTAACCCTGTGTATTGCATGCCTCAGAATGCACATTGATGCAGGTGAAACTCTGAAAAGTAACTAATATCTTTGTCCTTAAGGGCCCTTTCGATTTCAGTTCTAGGGCAGTAATGAAAGGTGGGGAGTGGGTGGAGGTTTAGTCTGGGGGGAGGTTTTTTGAAAGCATTGTAGTAGGAGGTACTGCTATGAGAAAATTCCGCTGTCTGAGCTACTAAAGCCAGTGTAACCTAAGTGCGTTAATACTTTGAGTGTGCCTCTCAAAGAACTGTTAATAGCAATTAATTTAATTAACAGCTGTTGAAAATAATTGTGTTCTATAAATCTATTCAGAAGCCAGCATGTTCTTTATAAGCAAGATTAATGAAGTGTTAGAAATACTTGATTAAAATTCAGATATGTTTGTATTATTAAACATCTTGGTAATACTATGCAGGAGGGTTTTTTGGTTGTGGTGGTGTTGTTTTTTTTTTTTAATTTCCTGCTTTTGGATGATCTGTGTATATTCTTAGAATAGTATAAATGTATCATTGTACAAAACTCCTAAATTCTCATTATCAATTTAAAGAATCAACTGCTGACTGATCATGGGCATAATCCACTGATGAAGAAAGTATTTGATGTATACCTCTGCTTCCTTCAAAAGAATCAGTCTGAAACAGCATTGAAAAATGTCTTCATTGCTTTAAGAGCGCTTATTTTTAAGGTAAGAAGTTTAAAAGTAATCTTCAAGTACTTATCCAGTTCTTCAGTCAACAATATACTATGTAAAAATTTAAGAACTAAAATCCCAAATTAAAATTGGTGAATAAGGACTGATCTGATCCCAACAGCGTGGAATACCTGTCCTTTGAACTGCTGTCAAAATCATTTTGTGTCATGAACTTCTGTAACTGTCTATTTTTTCCACAGTTTGGGAATATTAATATATTTGTATTTTTCTTGACATGCTTATTTTATCAAGAACTGAACCTAGTCTTAATGAGTAACTTCTTTCTTTTCTACTTTTTCCTCAGTTTCCTTCTACGTTTTATGAAGGTAGAGCTGATATGTGTTCTGCACTGTGCTATGAAATTCTGAAGTATTGTAATTCCAAACTGAGTTCAATTCGTACTGAAGCTTCACAGTTACTGTACTTCTTAATGAGAAATAATTTTGATTACACAGGAAAGAAATCTTTTGTTAGGACACATCTGCAAGTTAGTATACATTCTTTATTTTTTGTTTTTTTAAATATTGTATTTGTAGATGTGTAGTTGCATACCAGTGTGTAAAGCCCTGTCAGATAAAGACATAAAAGAAATTGTTTGCGGTTCAAGCAAGGCTGGTACTATTCTAAGAGTAAGAAGATGGCAATAAAAATATGTTCAGTACAAGGAAACAATTGGATGGCCCTGTGTTCCGTGGGAAATAGTTTTTATTTGTCAGTAGCAAATACTCTGTTTTATAGATGTTATTTTGGTTGTTAAATGGCATACCCTGTTGCATCTGAAGAAGAAAAGAATGCAGCAACAAGCACGTAAAAGTCTAAAATGAAACAAATACACAGAAAATTGTGTGTTTTGACAGAGCTGGGAGCAATAGTTTACTAGTTTCATGACCTCTGACTAGTTCACCTAGCAGTCAGTCTTTATAGCAGAGGATGCGTGTGCATTAAATTTACACAAGCCTGTTTTTTCTTGCCTGTGTTATTGTAAAAGTAACTTTGAAAAAAAAACCAAAACATAATTTTACTTAAAGGAATAATCTTTCGATTAAAAAGAACTAAACTTGCTTTGTAATTGCTTCATAGGTACATCTTAACGGTATTTTCATGAAATATGCACTAACAAGACATTTGTTTCTGTCAAGGTTATTATTTCAGTAAGCCAGTTAATTGCTGATGTTGTTGGAATTGGAGGAACAAGATTTCAGCAGTCTCTTTCCATCATCAATAATTGTGCCAATAATGACAAAAATATAAAGGTCTGTTTTTATTCTTTTTTCCATACTGCAGAAGGATGCTTGAAAACTCTTTCATAGCATCTTTTGCAATTATGTTTCAACTTTTTATTATGCAGAGAATAGAAAAAGATAGTAGTTAACCTAACCTTTCCATGTTTTAGCACACTACATTCCCTTCTGATGTTAAGGATTTAACAAAACGGATTCGTACAGTACTGATGGCTACAGCTCAGATGAAGGAGCATGAGAATGATCCAGAAATGCTTGTAGACCTCCAGTACAGTTTAGCAAAGTCTTATGCTAGTACACCTGAACTAAGGAAGACGTGGTTAGACAGCATGGCAAGGATCCATGTTAAAAATGGAGATCTTTCGGAGGTAAGAGAAAAAAATAAAACTAGTTTTGGCTTTGTAATAAGCTTAAGCTTATCTTTCTTGAAATGCAATGTGTTTTATGTAGTTATGCATTTTTAATAAATTTTGAATTGTTAGTAGATTAGTTTCAATGGCTGATAAGTTCATATCCTACCCAAGAACATCTGTAAGCCATTTCTGATTACTAATGTAAGGTGTATGTTTAACTACTGCAGCTGACACACTGCTAAGCCAGGAATGCTCAAGGCAAGCCGTGGAAGACACAGACCTTCTACTTAAATATCTTTGTTATCAGTTGCTAAGACACTTAAAACCACTCCTTGAATTCCTCTCCAGTTGTCTTTACAGAGTTAGGTTGATTCGATTCCAGTCTGCTTACTAAAAAACTCCTAGTGTTCTTAAAATTGACAAATCACTTTTTTGTTGTTTGTTTGAAGAAAGCAAGCTGTCTGATTTCACTGTGCTGTTAAAGTACTTAATTCTAGTGAAAAGGAGAGTTGGGAGTGGGGATTTTCATATGTCTTGATCTAAGTATTTTATCAACATACAGGATGAATTTTGCCCCTTTCTGGAAGTTTGTTCCATCTGAAAGTAAATCGTGTTACAGGACATCATTGAATTTCATAAACATGTCTGTTAAACTTAGCATCATGTAAGCAAGTAAATATGTCCAAGAAATAGTAGCTGATATCTTACTTAGGTCTTAGTACTAGAATTATTTTCTTCTATATGGTAGCAACACCAAAGGCATATACAATAGTCTGTTGTTAGCTTGTATTTTGAAGGAAACAACTTCAGCTGTCTGAGAAGACAAGCTCTTTTAGTCCTTTTCAGGTCTGTTTTAATTTTTTGATTAAAAACTTAGAATCTTTGACTGTACGACAAGATGAGGACATCTGTAGATCACAAAGTCCAACCCCATACAAAGTATGAATTAGAAAGAGTTTCTGACACTTACCTCCATTGTCTGAGATTCTGCTGCCTCCATATGTAAACTGTTCAATTGAGAATTACAGTTAGAGTAACACTTTGCTATGAGCCTAAACCTTTTCAGTAGAAGAATAATCTTGAATCTTTTTTTTGTCTTTTCTGTGAAGGAAAGTGATCAGTGTCAAGCTCGTAAAACATCTCAAATATTTGAAGACTACTCTGTCCCTCCTCTTTTTCTCCTGTTTTCCAGACTACACCAACCAAATTCCTTCACATTCCATTCATAGGTCAGATCTCTCCTCTTTTTCTTTTGCTGCTTTCAAATGGTCTGTCACCAGTTTTTTCTACATTTTTCTTGGTCTGGAGCATAAAGGTAGACAAAACACGTTAGCAGAAGAACCATCAAATGTTGAGTAGAATAATTAATAGCTCTTTAGTTTCACATAACACTTAAAATACATCCCCAAAATAGGTTTGCCTGTTTTTATTATGGCATGGTGTTCATACCTTGTATTTTGTGATCTGTGGTCACTCTCAGATTGTGTACTGCTGTCTGTGCTACTCAATGCTGTGGTAATGAAGGAATGAATGCTCTTGCACAGTTACTGTTTTGCGTAAACGAGATGGAGAGTTCTTACTCCAGTCATAGGACATCTCCTGCAAAGCAGCAAAAAGGAAAAACCGAAGAAATTATCTCAGGCTCGGGCTGCTCTTATATACCTTGGGTTTAGTAGTTTCATTATAGTTGTAATTTATAAGCTTGTTACTATTTCTGTTTTAGGCAGCAATGTGCTATGTCCATGTAGCAGCACTGGTTGCAGAATATCTCACAAGAAAAGGTATGATTTTGAAATCTTACTTCAATGTTTATATTTTTTCATTATAGTTTAGAAAAAGCAATAGTTTCCTTGAGGAAGTTGTAGGCATTTCAGTGTCCACCCAGGAAAAAATTCTGACCTAACTGGATAGCATACTCACATATTTAAGAGTATACTTGCATATTTAAGGGGCAGCATTTTCAGGAAGGTAAATATTTTAATTTTACACTAGAGCTGCTGACAGCTGAAGTCAGACCCTTTCTAAAGCAAACTTAACAGTGAATATTCTTGTTCAACAAGTAGTCTCTCACTGCATATAGGGAAACCTGGCATTGCCAGAGAACTCAAAATAAATTCGTACAATTTTCCAGATGCTGAGTCAGCGATAATAGCGCTCAGAATGCTCTGCCTGTCCTGGTGTTCTGTGCTAGCAGCTGTCTGTAAAAGCGGGTTTCTGATGACCCTGGAGATAGGGTAGAAAACTCTCTTTCATCTATAGGATCCAAAGAGTTCTCAGTCAGGGATTTGAGAAAATAAAAGATTATATGGCTCTTATTAAGAAAAATAGATCTCTAGAAGAAAATTTCAGAAATCTGTTAAGACTGATTATGATGTTGAGCTAGTGTTTTGTTTTTGTAGGCAGACAAATTCATGTTCACAGCTTTTCAGCTTTACCTTTGCCTGACAGTTCAAAATGAAGCAAAGTCACGTGTCTACAAGATGCCTTTTCTCTGGTCCTTTTGTGCCTCTTGCCAGATACTTGTGTAGCATATAGGCTGTCCCCTCCACCACAATGATTTCAGAAGCTTCTCTGAGACCAAATCTGAAATGGAGTTGCTTGTCAAAGTTACTATGTCCTCTTGGAAGCCTGATAGCTAGTGATAATCTGTATTAATTTGTGATTCCTTTGGGTAATCTGCTATTTTTGTCTACTGTCATATAAAAGTTATTTCCTCTCAGTAGTAGAGAGGTTCGAACTTCTAGCTGTGGTATTTCCAGGAGCAAAACAAAACCATACATTTGAGGCAATCATTCAATAAAACCTCTGGTGGTCAGACTCCCACCTATGCAGAAAGAATCTTTGTAGGAATGAGCTGTGAAATAAATATGTGCAAATCCTTGTGCTTCTGTCATATTTTACTGCTTGCTCTTGAGGCTTTAATTAATACGTTTTTTGGCCAAAATTCCTGATTTCTTAATTCAGCAATCTGATATAATAAAAAAGAGCTTAACAGTATGGGTAAAAGAGGTAGGTTTCATGTTAGAACCTTCTAAACCCCATTTTTACTAAATACTTATTTCAGTAAAGGAAGTTAGATTGCTGGGGTCTTTTTCTTGCTTGTAGGCTGAAGTTCTGGATCTACAGCTGAATAATCTGGTTTGCCATCCTTTGATCATTTTGTATGGTTGGTGCCAGTCCACTCATATTGTTCAGACTGGGGAAGCTGATACGCCAGGGCCTGTTCGTGTACGCAGTTCCAGCACGACTTCACACCAGTTTAATTAAATACTGTAAAAGCTACTTTGATTACCTTAGACTTAGGGTGGGGTAGATTAGACACAAGTTTAAGATAAAATAGGAAGATTCAGACACTACTTATTTTGGTAGGTCGGAGTCCAGATATTATCATTTGTGGGTTTTTTAAAAACCTATTTATACTTACAAAGTAATGTGAGGTTTAGCATTTTAATCATGCAGTGGGAGTCTGGATTATTTTTATTTATATATTAATTTTGTGGTAAGTATATTTAAATACGGCTTCTGCCTTATCCAGCATCACCAAATGGCTTAACGTAACCCTGGTGGAGAAAAGTAAATTTCTCTATTTTTCTTTTTCAATGACAGGGATGTTTAGGCAGGGTTGTACTGCTTTCAGAGTAATCACACCTAACATAGATGAAGAGGCTTCAATGATGGAGGATGTTGGAATGCAAGATGTTCACTTCAATGAGGTAAGTAAACATAAGAGTGTTAGAATTGATGCACATTGAAGTGCTGTTTGTTTTTCCGAGTTTTGTGTTTCAAGCTGGATGCTAACTAATATGATGGACATTATAATTGTTTTCTTAGCCACTATTCTTATCCTAAAACTGAAATAAAAAAATTTCTATGAGCTGTCCCAACTTTAGAGAATTTGCTATATATGTATATTTTAAATAAAGCACTAGCACGTCAACTCAACACCACTATTGGAATAAAAGTAAGCAAAATGGGTTTTTAAGCTAGTTGACAAGATGAACACTAATGTGGCTTATTTATTAGAGTTAGTGGGATCTGTTTTTTTTCATACTGACTTTGATATAGATCGTTACTACACCAGCAATCATGAAGATGCATTCAGTGGTTTTTGCTGGTTTACAGCTTCTCTAAGCAAATATTCCATAACAATGAAAGTGGTTTTACTGACACCAGACTTGCATCTATGTGGTTTGTTGTTTATTTTTCTGGCTTAAGTTTCACTCCTTGTGTCTTTGCTGATCCATCTGTCCTGGCTCTACAGTAAATTTTACGATTAAGAAGCCTATACGAAAAGATTATGAGTACTTTTGCTCATGAAGAGCTACATCTACACTAAGTATTTGCCAATATAGGTGGGGGAGGCAGGGACAGACCACTACTTGCAGTAGCTGTGTTGGAAAAACCCCCGATGTTTAAGCATAATTGTACAACAAAACATATTTTTCTTTTGTGCTTTGGTTTGTATATGGCGAAGGTGTACGACAAAATTATTTGACTGTGCAAAATGTGACTACACTAAGATTTAGGAGGAACAGATGAAAGACTTAGTGGTTTAAGCCTGGGTTTAGGCCTAAGATACCTGTGTTTTACTCGTAAGTTCTGGTGCTGCTTTGCTCTATAGTTTTAAGACAAAAATTGTTGACTTGCCTTTTTGTAGGAAGGCAGAAATTACTTGAAATGAGAAATATAGTGCTTTTTCTTTCCAAAGACACCCAACAGAATATTGTGCTTTTTAAATTTATGTGCTCTATTCTTTGAATCATTGATTCTCCTGATCCAACGTGGAATTTAGCGTGTTACTCAAAGCAAAATGTAAGCTGCTCTGAGTGAGCCAGGAGTTGGGTTTCTAGCAACTACTGCTGATGGAAACTTTTGTTAGAAATTCTTCTCCCTGTCTACCTGAAAAAACATTTCTCGGAGCTAAATTATTTTGTATTTTTTAAATTGGAATGTCTTTATTCTTTTTGTCTTTAATCACTCCTTGCAAAAAGAATATACTGCTTTTTCTGGGTCATTGAACTCTACGCAAATTTATTTCCATCTCTCAATATTTCCATGGAATGGAAGTAAGCCAAGAGTGAAATTACAAGCCTGCGGACCTTGCAAAAGGATCAAACCTTGCCAAATTTTATTTTTCCCTGCATGCAACCCTTTTTAAATTAACCGTGTAGTACTCTAATTGATTAAATACTGAAAAAAGTTACTGTTTTTCAGATAACTTCTTATAGTTCACTCCGGGAAGAGTAATAATAGGGAAGACCTATTTGGTTTTAGTAGACTAAAGATAATGGATAAATGAAGATGAGTGGTATTTTACGTAAGTACTGCAAAACAGGTAGTCTAGTTCCTTCACGAATAGGAACATTTTCATATATGGAGTGTTTCCTCACTATCCTTTTATGTAAGCAAAACTGTAGCAGTCTAAGGAAAAAAGTCATATGACAGATCAATTGGGTACAGAAATCAGAAGGCAGAAACGTATCTTTCAAGCTGCACTTTAGTTCTGCTGAGCACGATGATGCTCTGATGGGAATTCTTCCTGTACGTGGTAACAAGTCATGTGGAATTTCTTTCTTAAAACTTGGGATTTCCCTGGATGCTCATTACTTTAGAGTTAAATCTCCAAAAGAGTAATTACAAGTATGGAGGGCCGGGGGGGATCCCTCCGTGTTTCTAAAAGGAGCAAGATGTCTTTTATATTCTCCAGTTTATATAAAATCTTCCTAATTAACTGAAATTCGTCTTACGTAGTTTCTCATTTTAAAAAGTGATGTTTGTAAAATTCTCAAATTAATTCTCATTTTAAAAGAATTCTCTCTCAGGCTGGGGTTACCCTGACTCATTTCCTAAACTGAAAAAAAAAAAAAAAAAAAATAATTTTTTTTTTTAAACAAAATTACTGTGTGTGTGTCATTAAAACGGTTGTTTACCCAGAAAGCCTATTCAGCAGCACGAGTCAAATTCTCCTTGCAGAACTGAAAACCTTCTGAGTGTCAGAAATAGGAAGGTAAAAGCCTGGAACCTGATGTCCTTTCCATGCTAGACTTTGGTGTAAGCAGTCCATCTGTGAGAGATCTGAGCTGTGGCTAACAGGCCTGTGGCAGGTGCCAAATTCCATGGAGATTAAGGTTGGAAACAATTTCTTTCAGATTTGTTGGTTTTTTCCAAAATAAACTCTGCCAGAATACAGCTCCGCCACAGCTATTAAGTCAGTCTCTATCTTCCTCATTGTTTTTCTGGTGTCGTGTTAGCTATGACTTTCCATGAGAGGAATTATTCTAACTTTTTGCAGATTGGTAAACGAAAGGGCTTCACAGCTCCAATGGTATTATAGCTCTTGTGAATGATCAAGGTGCAGCGTAATTCAATATATTAAAGCACTTTATGAAAAACAGAAATAGGTACTTACCAAACATACGAGATACTTTAAGTATGGTGGTGAAGGCTGGTATTCTTCAGGGATACTCAGGCTGATACTGTTATTGAAACTGTTATTTTATTTGAAACTAAATGGAGGGGGAGTGACTGATATGCCAGGGGGCAGGGCTGCCATTTAGAGGGAGCTCAAGCTGAAGGAACACAGAAGCCTCTCTCAAAGTTGTACAAAACCAAGTGCAAAGCCTTGTATCTGTGGGGAAAAAAAAAAACCACCCAGTGTCTCAATCCGGGCTGGGGACGGACTGGCTGGAGAGCAGCTCTGCAGGAAGACCAGGGAGCTCTCAGGGACAAGAGATTGGGTGGGAATCAGCAGGGCAGCCTTGTGGCAACGAAGACCACCTGCATGCTGGGTGGTGTTAGAGCACAGAGTCAAGAAGTGGCGGGAAGTGGGATTTCCTCCTCCTGCTTGGCATTTGTGGTGCCCCATCTGTAATCTTGGGCCTGGTGCTATCCCCCGCCCCCCCCAAAGTCAACAGGGGTATCAACAAACTGGAAAAAGTCCAGCTGCTAAGGTGGGTAGTAGAAGAATCAGACTCTTCTAAGAAGTGCGCCATAAAAGAGTAAGAGACCATCCTCACAGGTTACGAGGGAAACTCTGATTGGATGTATGGAAAAAACCCTCTTCCCCAGAGAACGGGTAAGCACCAAGACAAGTGGCCTAGAAATGTCGTGTTCTTTTCCTCCCTCCTATCCCACATGAAGCTTTTGCTTTTGATATTTTTGTTTTCCTGTGTGCAAACAACATTTTAGTGCTTTGCTGCATTTGGATGCCCTCTGGTGTCCGAGCTCAGGCTGTTGTCCTAAAGCAGCGTTTGCGGACAGCCCTTGTGATCCAGCAGCGACATTGATCTTTCAGTTCTCACCACCTGGTTGCTGAGGATGGAGCTATTGGGGAGTCTGTACAGCCCCATAATGACTGGGGGAAAGGAGGAGATGTTTGAGAGACCTTTGCAGCACACAGATAAGGGTAGCATTTTTTCAGTCTCTTTTTGCTTTCAATTTTAAAGTTGGCTTTTCTTAGTCGTGTCTTTATGCTGTCTTAGTCCTCTACCAAAGGGAGGAGGGGAAGAGAGTAGCATAGGATCCCTTCTGAGGATAAAAGGAGTTATTTCCAGCTTCTGACTTCACCACTACAATGCACGAATGGTACCAGAAGGTCTCAAGAAGTAGAAATGTCATGTCCTCAGACACCTCTGTCTCAGACTTGGATTCTCTTGGAGGTCCTTGGAGCTCCAGATAAGTTTGAATAGGACTGAGATGTGTTAGGGCATGTGGATGGGAATGAGCTGCTTCATAGTGATTCTGTCACACTCCAGTCGTGACCAAGTTACATGACAGCTTCATCACAGGAGCTATAAGCTGTTCGATAATAAATTGTTATAACTGAGTTAATGGAGTTAGCCAAGTAATTTTAAATGTATGAAAACTAGAGCAAAGTAATAATGTTACTTTAGGTTTTTTACCCTTATTGAAGTAGAAGAAATTAAATGTGTGAAAAATAAAGAATTATGACAAACCAAAGGAAGGGGCTTTATAATTATGATGTAACTGCTGTAATGCAAAATGTGTGCTTCCATTCTAACATACAAATAAGCATGGTTCTTATTAACCTTAAATAACTGTCTTTTTGCTACAAGGATATCAGGAACAAACCCAGCAAAGCCAAGGTGGTTTCTTGCTTGTGACTCTGTTTTGACTCTTCAGGATTTCTCAGCGTCTCTAACTGTTGTTATATGTATTTTCATTCTGGACCAAGTATACCAGATTCCACTGTTGTACTTTGATAATTACTTCTGACTACAGATTTTGGTATTGTAGCTTTTTTCTTTTATTGGTAATGTAATTTGTTGAGTAGTTTCCTTCAAAACTATTACAGTTAAGTGTTTGTATAGCTGCCTCATTAAAATAATGTTCTTTGTGCAAAACCAAAAAACCTCAAGGAGACAACACTTTGAAAAAAAATATGTTACAAGGTAAGGCAAGGGTCTCAAGGTAAGACCTTGGGTCCTCACACAGGTGTCATTTGTAGACTTAAGAGGTCAGGAGTATCTAAAAAAAATGCTGTTTGTGTTAAATACAGAGTACATGTGTATACTCAGACCATTCTGCTCTGTTTTGTTTCCTTTTAGCAATTTTTTGATTGCCTCAGTAATTTAAATTATTATGTGTAGATAACTTTGTTTTGAGGCAAGAGCTCCCTTTTCATTGGGAAGAACTTCGATACAATTATTTGCTGTGGTTTTCATGAGTACTGAATTGTTTTTACTTTTTCAAATGTGTATCCAAATCTAGGATGTGCTGATGGAATTGTTGGAGCAGTGTGCTGATGGACTCTGGAAGGCAGAACGCTATGAACTCATTGCTGACATATATAAACTTATAATTCCCATTTATGAAAAACGGAGAGATTTTGAGGTACAAAATTCATCATAAGTAAATTTGAGCAAGAGAAAAAAAATCCTGATTTTTCTAGTCTAGCTGCATGACACATTGAACAAGAGTATTAGAATTGTAACTGAAATGTGAATGTGTTGAAATTTTTATTTGAATTTTAAATAATTATAAAGTTTTTCCTTAAATAAATATAAAAAATTAAAAACTAATCTTGCCTGTTGTCATTCTGACACAAGTACTAAACCTATTACTACTGTTCAATAAAACAACATTTTTAGTTGTTATTAACTACAAGGACATCATTTATTGTTGTTTTAAGATAGGAGGGTTCTACATTATTCTTTTACCTCACAATTGTTTTCTTTTATTTTTAGAGGCTTGCTCATTTATATGACACTCTTCATCGAGCATACAGTAAAGTAACAGAAGTTATGCATACAGGCAAGAGGCTGCTGGGAACTTATTTCAGGGTAGCGTTCTTTGGACAGGTGAGTATTATTTAACTTCCATTTATCTGCTCTATGCAGTAAGAAAACCCTGAATTTATTTTACAAGGTATACAATTTCATTGTTTATTTTGATAACATGACATAAAAAGTACAAGAAATGTGTTCTGTAAGAAATAATTAAACACCATCAATAATTTAGTTTAACACATTTATCAATTCCGATACAAATCTTCCTTATTTTCCTCAGTAAATTTTTTGCTTTTTTTTCCTTTTTCTTCTTTTATTTACTACCTTAAGGCAGCGGTAAGTTTTCTATAATGTCAGTTCTTAGAAATGTATTGACTTAATGTCTGTAGTGCTACAGTGTGTTTTGCAAGGCTGCTTCTTAGATTGGTATGCATTAATAACCATTGCAGTTCGAAAAATAACATTAAGTTCCATTTAGAGAGCAAATCACTCTTTTCTATGCATCAGTATTGCATGCTTTAGAACAAAAGTTCTGGCTGTGTATTCGGCAGCTTCACATCCTCTAATCTATGTCTAGAATGCCTATGTATCAGTATGGTATCACGCAGTATCAAGTAATACACTTTCTACATGCATAGCCCAGTTGCTAATTGTTCAGCTGAGCATGGAGAATTGTAAAATACTCTGAGCAGTATAACTTTACATGTATTCTGTTGTCTTTTATAACTTTATAGCAATACCAGTTTACAGACAGTGAAACAGATGTTGAGGTAATTACAGTAACCGCTTACAAAGCAAGCAATGCAGTAAAAACTACTGCATTTCACCTTAGTTTGGTGTGGGTATTTTTGTCAATCTAGCCTGTGTTTATACATGATATGTTGTGCTTTTCTATTTTGTCTGTTTCCTTTATGACAAAAGTATTTATTTTCTGGTTTCAAACATGAACTCAGACATGGCTTGTTGTTTTAAACCAATGACCTGTTTCACTTTCCATGTGCTCTAGTTTGCATTTTGTTATGGTTTTAAAACAAATCCTTTATGTAATAAAAATAACGAAGTATATGCCAATATAGTACAACATAAAATTAAGATCTTTACATAAATTAAATTTCATTTTCTGGAATTAATTTTTTATTACTACATAAAGAAAATTTTCAGATTATTTTTATGTAAACTATTGCCAAAATAATCACTTTTGAATCAGATAGTCCTGTTGAGCAACAGGATTTCTGTTTTGGCAAGTGAAACAGTGCTGAAAGTTCACTTTTAAATAAAAGTGAAGAAAAGTTATCTCAAAGGCTTGGCACACCATAAAGTTACAACAAACCTTTAAAAATTTAACTGTGTGTTTCCATTATCTTTCACTCATTCTGTAGTAGATAATTACATTTTTCTGGGTTTTTTTTATTCTCTTAGGAAACCTTTTTTACTTAGATTTTTATTTCTCTTTATTTATGTTTGCTTGAATCCTGATGTTAAATGTTTATATTTGCTTTGAATCACACACATTATGTTCATCTTGATCGTTGCCCTGTGTGGTGTTTTTCCAAGATTTTGATTACTTTGTTTTTTTCAGGGATTCTTTGAGGATGAAGATGGAAAGGAATACATCTATAAAGAGCCTAAACTCACACCTCTTTCAGAAATTTCCCAAAGACTCCAAAAACTCTACTCTGACAAATTTGGATCTGAAAATGTCAAAATGATTCAGGATTCTGGCAAAGTATGATCTTTATTCTTTCTAAAAATTCTAATATATTACTTCCACTAATCCACTTGAAATACTGTGAGATCACTGTCTGTTACTGATTTGGTGCACAAATATATGTGTCTAAAAACTCTGCTGGTTGAAGGGCATGAGAGAAATATCATCTCCTATAAAGTTTACCTTTAAGAACAACCAAAAAGCTTAATTTCCATTGTGTTACCTCTCAAAACAATAATTGTGTCTTAGAACAAATTCGAATTATGATCATATTCTGTGTTAACCTTAGCTATATTTCTTGCCAGTTCATGCGCAGTCATTCTTTGGAAATTTTTCCCCTTTTTCTGCACCTTGAGAGCAGAGTTCAAGTTTTCTTCTGAAGTAAGAAACAGACCCCTCTTCTGAGAAAAGTACCATATGTAGATAACATTTTAATTCTGTATCGGTCGTTTTTGTTATCCTTTGCCTGTGTCTCTGCTCCTGTTCAATTTTATAAAGGCTTAAACTGTAAGAAAGAAATGCTCACACAAAGTCGTCTGGTTAAATCAAGATTTGTCATAGGAAATACTTTCCTTTGTGACTGAAGGCTCCAAAACTGGTGAATTGAAGAGAGCTACAGTATCCCATACACGGAGAAGAACACATACTGCACAAAACGCCTCGCTGCATTCCTTTCGTTCCCTTTGTCAGCCAATTTTTTACTTTTGTTTGGCTTCAGACTTTATGGTGATTTTCTTTTATAATAAAAGTGCAGCAGTGGTGGACTTTTCAATACTGGAACTTTAAAAGGAGAGGAGGACTTATGCAAAGGCTACAGTTCATGCCATGGAAGGCAAGAGATTCATGTTGTAAACTCATTTTTTCACAGCTCTTCCAGTGTACTCTCCTGAATTCTTTGTAATTAATTATAATGCATGTTTGTCAGCATTTGTAGGGAACATTTTCTATTAGCTGTATCAGAATGAGTATATAAATTACCACTTAAGTTCCAGTCCACTAATCTTAAAAAATTACCAGATTTAAAAAAATAAAAGTAATCAAGCAGCATGTTCCAATAAAAATGGGTAACAGCAGGGAGACCTTAGTTCTGTTCCCAGTTTGCTCCAGGATTTGCATGGTGACTTCATGTGTGTATTTGCATTGTTGTTTTTCCCACTTAGTTTATAGAAGTGAAATGGCTCAGAGACAGACAGAGATAACGTGAATGTTTGACATGGGACTAAAATGGTAGACAAGAACTTTTAGAAAGATGCACAGATTTAGGGTGCCCTCTTTATCCCATGGTTGGGGGAATTTGCAAAAAAAAAAAAAAAATCTCCTTGGTCCATTTAGGGACCATGTTAGGTGAAGACTTAGGAGGCCTTATCTATTGGTACCGGAGACTAGTTGCTGCTTTTATCAAATTAAAAATCTGCCAGTCCATTAGGCTTTTACTCATCCAATTCTAGAAACAAAAAGAACTGAACAGTGAAGCCTTCAATTTACATCACTCCCACCAGTGTATTCTTTGGGACCCTCATAGGGTGTCACTGTTGAGATAGACAGGTTGGGAGGAGTGCCTTCTGAAGGTGATATCTGAACTACTTATGATGCAGGGTTTTATTTTTAATTATTAACTTTTTTTATTGCTAGCAGTTTTTGGTCTGCAACCTACTGTTGTATCAGCTCTCGTGGAGGACAAGTATTTGTTTCTGGGTTTTCTGTATCTGTGCCTTCCAGTGTTAATCACAGGTATAACTCTGTATTATGTTTTTTGTTTGCAATTCTGCATACAGCAATTATTGATAATAAGCCTTTTTAAAAAAAAGGCAAAAAACAAACAAAAAACCCAAACACCAAAAACTGAATGCAGAGAAGCCCTGTGAGAGCATTAACGTTTCCTGTGTTTGATTGAAAGATTAACAGATCAAATTTACTTTCTGAAAGTTGTGTGACTACAATTAAATTAACTTTATTCACAATGTAGCTATTTTATTTTTTTTTTTGGTCATGTTTTCAAGGTGAATCCTAAGGACTTAGATTCAAAATATGCATATATTCAAGTTACACATGTAATTCCATACTTTGAAGAAAAAGAGTTGCAAGAAAGAAAAACAGATTTTGAAAGGACTCATAACATTCGTCGCTTTATGTTTGAGATGCCTTTTACTCAAGCTGGTAAAAGACAAGGAGGAGTAGAAGAACAGTGTAAGCGACGGACTATTTTGACAGGTACAGATTGAATGGAAATTTCCTTTAAAAGAAAACTGCTCTTTTATTTTGTTTTTTATACTTAATTCTTGATACTAGGTTTTTCTATATGTTGTATATTTTGTCAGAAGAAATCCTTTAGAAGATTTTCATGATTGTTGGAGGTGACAAGAATTGCAAAGTATACCAAAATACTGTTAGACAAAACAACCTTTTAAAATTAGTACATGCTTGAAAATAATACTCAAAAATGCGATATGCAAACACTTATAAATCTGAGAATACATATATCACTGTGCGATTTCTTAACCCCTAAGCATTGGAATAAGAGAGTAAAATCTCATGTCTGACTATGTTCTAACTACCCTTCACTTTTAAATAGTTTTGGATTTATTTTAATAACGGAATGTCTGCATCTCTCCCTGTGCCCTTCCCTGTCTTTACTATAAAACATTGAAGAGCGATGGTGTGCTTGCTGATTTGGGTATGGGATTTTTCAACATTCTTTCAGTCTTTGGACGTGTAAAATGCAGCATTGGTTCTTTTGGCTTAAAAGCACTAAAAAAGCCTGAAGGGCAGGTTCTGGTTTGATTTCCAGCCTCTGTTCCATGGTGGCTTTGGTTTAATCACTGTGCTTTAGTTTTAGCTTTAGTTTCTCATTCATTAGCTTTAGAAGGGAGAGAGAGTGCTCATCTATCTCCTCATAGGCTCAAACTTTAAAGATATTTAGTTCACTGATACGACACATTTTATTATACTTTTAAGAAAGTTATTTTATTATACTTTTATGTTATGGTGTGTTTGGCAATGTTTCTGTATAACATGTAAATCTGAATTTGTGAAATAACAAGTTGTGCTTTGATTGAAGGCATTAATTCCAATGGTCTAATTCTGTTCTGTATGGGGTTTTCCATTTCACTTACTTCAAGTCCTATCAGCTGAAATACTTTTCATATTTTTAGCCCAAACTAGATTTTTCACATTTGTTTCTTCAAGGCATAATCCTCAAATTTTTATTTTTTTTTTTTTCCTTAAACTTCAAGAAGTGTGAATCTGGAGCCTAGCTTTCCTTGCTCTTAGAAAAAGACTATTTTGTGCTTTGTCTCTGTTAAGTGTGAGCTTCTGTATCACTGTCTTAATATAGTAATAAAACCAACTTAAATGACTTTATCATGTCAGCTGTCCATAGCTAATACTTGTGAGGAAATAGAAAATACATCTTTGCTATTTTTGATTCTTCTCCTCTTTGAGATGTGGTTGATAAGCAATTCTTTTTACCGTTCTCATATGCATTAAGTTCAAATGGTTATTATTAGTAGCGGTAATGACATGATCTTTCTTTGCTGTAATACATGTAAAGCTGTGCATATTTGCATTTTCAATATTTTGTTTCCCTGTACACTTGGTGGTATTTCTGATTATATAATATGTTATTAAATTGGGCAACTAATTACATCAAAATGAGATTTTAGCATAAAATTCTATCAAAACATACCTTATTCAAAAACCTTTTTCTAACTATATTAAACTTGTTTCCGTCCATAGCTATACATTGTTTCCCGTATGTGAAAAAGCGCATTCCAGTAATGTACCAGCACCATACTGATTTAAACCCAATTGAAGTAGCCATTGATGAAATGAGTAAAAAAGTTGCAGAACTTAGGCAGCTTTGCTCTTCAGCTGAAGTAGATATGATCAAATTGCAGCTGAAGCTACAAGGAAGCGTCAGTGTTCAGGTAAGACCATATGCTTTGCCATTCAGCTATTTCACTTGCTTCTGTCCCTGAAAAATTATCGGAGTAACATTTTAGCATTAGTTTCTATTCTGTCTTTTCAACAATGTCCTAAATTAGAAATATGCTCACTGATTGCAGTTATTTCCAGAATAAGAACAGGAATAGAAATATTTCATATAAACGCTGATCATGGACAGTTACATGAAAGGATTGAGATTCATCTATGATGGCCTGAGCCCCACTAGGTTTTGGTGTAAAGCCACATAAAATAGTGACTTCCCATAAGAGGATGAATGAGCATATTTTGCCTAGAGGTAGGTCTGCTCACAGTAGGTTCAACATGCCCATTATTGCTTTTGTACTTTGGTAAGATCCCTGTGGAGATGAAGAGAGAGTGCTAAAATATAGGAGGAGAGTGATAGCAGAAAATCTCGCTGTGCAGCGTTTCATTTTGCCTAAGGCAAGCAAGAACTGAATGTATAAAGAAACTATCAGATTCACCGAAATAGGGTACATAAAGCAGTTGTAGCATGTACAAATCAATATAAGGGTCTTAAGAATGCAGTGACAAAAATGCTGTTCTATTATTTTTAACTGATTCTAATCAAAGGAACAGTAAACACAGTCATCTGAAATGAACTGGTGTAGTCTTGAGAAGAAAAGAAGAAAAAAAAAAAAAAGCCAAGCCAAGGTTCCAGAATCAGCAAGTTGGCAAGCTAGCATTTGGGATGAGAAGGGAGGGACTCTTACTGTTAATATAAAAGAATAATAGAGATGAGTCAGAAATCGTTGAATCCACTTTTCATGTAGCTGCCATAATAGCACAGTTAAATTTCTACTAATTATTGCAGTTTTTTCAGCTTGGAAGAGTGTTTTCAATAGATAAACAAACCAAAAGTAGTAGATTTAGCTCATTTTCCTCATTTTCCCACTCTAATTTCATAAACAGAGATGACAGATCGGCAATATCAGCAGTTACTTTGCCACATCATTGAAGTGGTTTCTTTGTGCCAGGACAGGATCATACAGAGTGCTGTCGAGACCTCTCCTGCTCTTATATTCTAACTCCAGCAGTTTTTTTATTTCATAAGTCCAGCTTTTTTGAAATCAATGTGTTCTCCTAAGAAAAGCAAATCAGACAGACACTTGTAGTACCTGTTATTGCTAAGACAATATGTCAGAGAACTGACTTTATTTTAATTCTCGTTCCTTTTAGGTTAATGCTGGTCCATTAGCATACGCAAGAGCTTTCTTAGATGACACAAACACCAAAAGATACCCAGATAATAAAGTAAAGCTACTAAAGGAAGTTTTTAGGTATGTTTTTCAGAAAAAAAAAATTGACCTTTTTTTCAAGACCAGTATCATAAAATTTTTTTTTTAAGAACTTTTAACTTTTGTAGTATTCTGACTGCATTAAAAACATACTTTAAGCTGGTATTTTGAATTAATCGTTTGGATTTTGTATTCCTGATATTGAGATCTTCTTTTATTATTTTATTTAAATCAGGCAATTTGTTGAAGCTTGTGGGCATGCTCTGGGTGTAAATGAACGACTTATAAAGGAAGATCAGTTGGAATATCAAGAAGAAATGAAGGCCAACTACAGAGAAATGGCAAAAGAGCTTTCTGAAATAATGCATGAACAAGTATGTGCTGAAATTAAATTATCCATACCAGCATTCAAAATGTAGCTGTAATGTGAACCCACTAGGAAAAGTGTATGTAGTGCTTTACACAAAAGGATTTTTTTTAATTCTTCTATTGGAATATAAACATATAACGGAATTGTGGAACCTCATCATTGTTTTTTTTCTGTTTGTGAATTTTCTGCAGATGCTTTTTTGACCTTCAGAATTAACTCTTCCTCGTTAAGAAAGTAAATCTGGTTGGCACTAGCCTGTGTTTTTGTAGGAGAGGAAGACTACAGTAAAGATAAAACAAATTTAATGACATGAATATATATGTCATTTATACTTCATATGCGTAGTTACAGGCGTCTCTATTCAGTGATCCAAAAAGCTCACTTTAGTTTATTCTTCCTGGTCACTGTAGAGGGATTTGATCTGCAAGCTTAGCCCTTTTTCTTCAGATTTTGGAGCTATAAGTGTTTACTTTTGCAACAAAGAGTTAAACATCTTTCAAGAGGTATTCCGACATGTTTTCTTGAGGGGAATCCACTATAGACAAGCTGGAGATAGGGGAGAAGGAAAAGCAGTATCTCAGGGAGTGAGATGTAGGACCTTGGTAGAAATGTCTCCTGACCTCAGAGGCAAGGATATTATTTCCAGGAGGACAGGAAGGGCTGAAGATTCATGCTTGATCCCTGCATTCTTGACATTTTTATTCATCATATTCATCACTTCGTGTTCCTTTTCTTTCATCCACTGCTATTTGTATAATCTTTTCCCAGAGCCACAGAGTGGCTCATCATTCTTAACCCTCAAGACTTGTATTTCTGGCCCACAAGAAATACCTGTGTGTTCTGATAATATTTTACTTTACAAATACACGTCTATGAGACTTCCTTAGATGTATGACTATAATAGCAACTTGTCTTAGTCTAGGAGCCAACGCATCCTAGTCTGGATAACCAGTTGATGCTAAGAGGAGCTCTGAGTTTCTCTTGTCCATACAAAAACTATAGGCTTTACTCAGAAATCAAATTGTACAGGAAAAATCAAACTTGAGGCCTACCTGAGGCATTCAGTCTAGCTGACATTTAAACACTCTGTTAACCTTCCAGCTTTTTCTCAGGATTGCATCCTTTACCCATTTACTATTTTTTGACATCTCTAAATTACTCTATTATTATCCAATAAATACTTATTCAAAAAGCTAGTCAACCTGCTGGTGTAACAGCTTATCTGTAGGCTTATCTAAGAGATTTGCCTTCGTTATACCCTTGCTTAGATGGCATCCAAAACTTTTGTGGCAATTTTGTTCTGTTCAAAAATGTGTCAGGTGTCTAAAGTTCACTTCACAGGCTTTCTTGCTCTCTGGTATTTCCTGATCGGTCTTCTCAGGTGCTGTGCTATGAGTAGCTCTGGGCTATAATATAATTATGGTGATGCACAAGAATACAGCAAGGACATAGGCTTTATTTTCATTCTCTTATTCTTTTGGTATACTATCACAGGGAAAAGCTTACCACAAAACTAACTTTTTTTAACCACTGATGATAGGACAATATTGTGAAACGAGGTTTGTAGGGAGTGTTATAATTTTGTCAGAATTCATGTTGTTGTGTTGGTTTTTTTGTTAATAAACTCAGTATCTTTCAGGTATGCATGCAGAGGAAAACAGTTTTGAAAGATCCCTGGAACAGGCAAAGAGATTGCTTAGCTGACAAAAATGAGACAGTTTGGCTGCATTTCGAAGGGGTTTATTGAAAAGCAGCAAGCAGTGGAGGGTTTTAGAAAGGAGGATAACTGATGGGACAGCTGATTAAGATGAACAAAGTACATGGGAGAATTAGACAGCTGTACAGAAGACCCCTTTGGAGAAGAGAGGAAAATGTTTTGTTGAAATAATTTAATGATAATAATGAAAGATTAGTATTCCCCTGGTGTTGGAAAAATTAAAAGGATATAATGACAGCTTGTACACAAGAAAAAATACTTTGAACTTAATGCAGGATATGTATGTTTAAAAAACGCTCAAGTGTGTGAGTTTCCAAAGATTAACAGTAAGAAAAAGCATGTAATGCCTGAAACTTCGGGAGTAAATCACACTGTCTAAAAGTAAACAAAGAGAAGAAGGGGCAAACAACTGATAGCTGTAAGATAGTGTGAGCAGAATGTGAAAGTACAGCACTGACTGCAGTAACATGTACTATTAGCCTACCACTGTGTTCTTTTTATACCAGTGTAATTAGTTGTAAATAATTAAAACGTGCTATGTGGTTGGGTTGTGTTTTGGTTTGGTTTTTAAATTAGATTAATCACTCCCCTGAAAGCTTAGAATCACGAGGCTCTTCACTGAAATCTTTAAAAATGTCACCTTTATGTGCCTGCCTATTCCTGTATTTGGAAAAAGAGCTTCCCACAATGTTTGTTCTAATGTCATTGAATAACCTATTAGCTGTCTTATAATAGTGTGGGTTTTAAACAACTGCAAAAGTTTTGTTATGAAAAATATAGAAAAGAATCTTAACAGATGTTTCTTTTTTCTCCTCTGCTGCTTGCCAATATGATCAGATGGGATGGTAATTAGTTTTCTTTACTTCTGCTCTTAGTTTGTCTAATCTTTAGGTCATTCCTTTTTTGCAATATTTCTAATCTTAGCATCTTAGCAGTAAATTTATAGCTGTTAAGAATGAAGTCTTTTTGGTGCTCCAATAGCTTTTGGTAAGAAATGCTCAAATCATACCTCTAAGTCAAAAAAAGAAAGCAGGAAAGGGCAAAAAGCAAGCCTGTTGTCCTTGAGAAACTCCTTTTGAAAGTTAACATGAGAAATGAGAGAAGCTATCCAAGCTTCCTCTAGAGAGGACAGTGTAATACCTAAATTAGGAGAACTGATGTTCGAGAGAGAACTAAATCTAGCAGAGGATGGCTGAAAAGAGTAACCATTCTCAAAGAGAAGTTCTGTGCCATTGAGAAAGTACTGGCAAGTTGAGTGGATAAGCAGAACATTATGAAATTCATTAGTTGTTTTATAAATGCTCGTGTCACGTTGTAACATTTTGATAAATGCATGTTTTTCCATTTTAAGATTACTCCGGTTGAAGAAAAGGCCAGTGTTATGCCTAATTCGCTACACATTTTCAACGCCATAAGTGGAACTCCAACAAGCACAACAGTTCATGGGATGCCCAGTTCTTCTTCAGTTGCATGATTGTTTTGTAAAGGAAAGTATGTTCGGGTTTTTTTTAAAGTATGTGGATTTGCTTTGTTGTGTGCAAACTCAGGATGATTTTGAAGCTAAATGTTGGGCACGTGCAAGCTGCATAATTCATATGAATGTCTGAGCACACTTAGCAAATAGCAATTACTGGTAATCGTCTTTTAGCGTAAGGGAGGCACACATATATTTTTTAATCCCGCTGGTAACATTTAAAAGTATTCACAATGTCATTGCAGAAGTGTGTGTTGGAAAATTACAAAGCTGAAGTTAATTTCTCTTTTTCATTAGAAAGTATTATTAAAATGAATTGCACATTACAAAAAAGTGTTGTGGGATGTAATTTTGCAGATATGTAACATTCAGGTGTTCTTTTTGTGTATGGCACATAGAGATTGATTCCAAGTACAAGAACTATTTTGGGGCGAGACAGAGACACTAGTTTTTCGGGTTTAATGGAACTGACAATAGTAGTTTTTGTACCATTTGGCAAATTGTTGTGCTTTATTTTATACCTTGTTGCATTTTGGAGGTATGTGAGCTTAGATCTTATTAAACAACTAAATACAACCAAAGGTCTGTATTAATGAACACTGAGTTATACTAAAATATCAATAGTAGTAAATTGTTATGTACATATTGTTTGTTAATACAGTCCGTACAGTCTGTACATAAATGTATTACATTTCTAAGCATTTTTTAATATTCATACCAGCTGTTATCCTTCTGCTTTCAGTTTATTGTGAAAATTTGCTCATTCCAAGTATATGCAGACTTTACAGTTCATTTATTCCTGTATATAAATAAGTGCAATATAAAGATGTATACAGTCTTTGCTATGTTAGGTTTATATGCAGTTACTGAAAGAAAAAAAACTTTTTTGCCAAAGCAATGGAGTATGTAATTGGTGATCATGGTTACCGTGGTAAATGGTGGTATAATTTAAAGCTTTTTCCATATTCTTATTAAGACATTAATTTAGTAATTTTATATTTGGGGAAAATAAAGGTTTTTAATTTTATTTAACTGGAAGCACTGTCCTGCTGTAATTAAACATTCTGTACTACATCTATATTAAAAGGAAAAAGGTAGTTACTTTTCTTACTGTGTGCACTGGTTTTTATTTTAGATTTGTCCCTGAGACTGGGCAAAGATGAAAGCTTAATCAAAAAAAAAAAACAAACCCAACAAAAAAACAAACAAAAAAACCCCCAAAATAAAACCAAAAAAAAACCCCAAAAACCAAAAAACAAAAACCTCGCTTTTTGCAGCTTAAAGATGCAGACAGACACTTCTCGGGTTTATTTTCTATTCCTTGTCAATAAAGGGAATTTAGGCTATTGGTTAAGACATCAGTTCTGGATCCATCACGTTTGACTGAAGTAGCATGTTGCAGTAACTAAAGGTTGCTACTCACCAGTACAGGTAATATGAGGAAGTCTTCAAAACTTTTCATCACGTGACAGTAGAAATCATCTTTTTCCCTATGACATAATGTTTACTGTCGTTTTCTGTAGCGTAGCATGAAACTCCTATGTTGCCATTACTCATCAAAGGTTTTTCCAAAACAGCTCATCCTGGCAGTGAAATGCTGCATAACTCTGCTTTTTCCAATTACGTTTCTGAAACTAAATTCCTGTTTGTTTTAAATTCTTTTCCTTAATTAAAAAATAACAATGGAAAAAACAGAGATAAATACTTCTAGACAGTGAACCCCTAATGCTGTGTTAAGAGACAGCCCCCTTTCTCCCCCTCTACCCTATATGCTCTCACTTTTTTGGTCATTTATGGAAATGGGCGTAGGAATACTTTCTTATCTCTCAATGTAGTTAGTCTCAAAGGGTTTTTCATTATTAGGAGAAAATATCCTGTAAAGTTGTTTTGCCGTTCAGGAAGATTTTCTGTATCAATACATTAATGGAAATTGTGTACATCATGGTGGCTTCTTGCAATTACCCCACTTCTTCTAACTTCCTCTTTGCCCTGGGAGCAGAACTGACAGTTTCTTACCGTCGTCCAACACCTTTTGCACGGAGACCTCAAGCCGATGGAGTTGGATCTGCTACCTAACCTATAAATGTAGTACATATTCATAATTGACTGTGTATATTTGTATACGTCTAAATATATGTGTAACTGTTTTGCTTACTTGCTGAAAGTTGGCCTATGAAAAATAGTGACATGTAGTTGACAAAAGGTTGATATAGGTTTACGAAGAGTAGTATTAATGATTAGCATACGTTCAACTCTAAGTCTAGAGACTTTTTTTTTTAATAGTCTTACATGATACATTTATAGGAGAGAGTACATCCTCTAATGTATTGGTTTGAGTTTAGATATGCTTAGATTATAATTGTTGGGGTTTACCTCCTGAAGAATTCATTCTGTACCAGCTTCCCTTTTCTGCTGTTGCTTCTGCAATGTGTAAATTAAGTATCTGATATGGATTATTTTATTTGTAAAGACTTGGGCTCTGTACTGGGTTTGGCTGGGGTAGAGTTAATTTTCTTCACAGCAGCTGGTATGGGGCTGTGGTTTGGGTTTGTGCTGGGAACAGCGTTGATGACCCCGGGATGTTTGAGCTGTCGCTGAGCAGGGCTTGCACAGCGTCAAGGCCTTTTCTGCCTCTCACCCCACCCCACCAGCGAGGAGGCTGGGGGGGCACAATGAGTTGGGAGGGGACACGGCCGGGACAGCTGACCCCAATGACCCAAGGGATATCCCACACCGTATGGCGTCGTGCTCAGCACATACAGCTGGGGGGGAGGGAGGCTGGCCGGGGGCAGAAGTTGCTCAGGGACTAGGTGGGCATCGGTCGGTTGGCGGTGAGCAGTTAGGCTTTTGGCAGCACTTGGCTGTTCTTGGGTATTTCTTGGGTTTGGGATTTTTTTTATCTTTGTTTTCTTTTTCTTTTTTTTTGGCTGTTTTTTTTTAAAGTAGGGGTGAGTTGTTTGGGGTTTTGTTTTAATTATTAAACTACCTTTATCTTAAACCACAAGTTATTGCACTTCTGCCCTTCTGATTCTGTCCCCCCTCCCACTGGGTAGGGGACGAGCAAGCGGCTGTGTGGGGCTGAGCTGCCAGCCGGAGTTGAACCACGACAGTCATCCAGGTATTTATGTCCTTCAGCTATTACATTGGGATCTTTCCATTGTAATCTTACTTACCTCATCCCCCATAAACCGTAGGGAAGGTTGCTACCTGTTGTTTGGATATCTTTACGGCTACAGGTTTTCTTCCTGCCAGGATAACAAGGAGCCGACCGGCACATGGGTGTGCTGCAACCCTGCTGCTGTCCTCCTGCTATCGGACCTCAGGTCTTCTGTTGACAAGTCATCCTGCCGTGGCCTTATTGGTGCTCAGGCCTCCTGGTCTTGATGTAAACAGCACATTCCTCGGTGTTTACCAGTTTAATTGCTGTTAATCACGTCCTCGGTTATCAATTTATTATGTTTCTTCAACCTGTGCTGCTGCTCATACTTTCACATAAATAATTCCCACTGATATTTCATTCAAAGCAATCTTTGTGTTTCTGTTCCGGCTCCAGGCAACAGTTCGATGTGAGACGGCCGTTATAATACAGCAGGTATCCAGATGCTGAAGTGCAGCCTGGCAAATGCTTTTGGAGACCGTTGATTGGAAAAATCAAATGGAGATGCTTTCTAGAAGACTTCCCAAAAGTATTAATGTCATAGTGGTACTATTCAACATTTTCACTGGTATTCCAGAAACAAATTTTAAAAAACCCTGCTAATTTAAATTACAGGAAAACAAAGGTCAATCTCTCCGATTTGAATTGCTCCAAACTAGCACCTTTAAATGCTAGTGTTATCACCTACAAAGTCATATTTCGAGGAACAAGAAATGAAAATTAAATGTACGCATTGTCTCTTGGAAAATGGCACCAGTTTAAAAGAATTTCAGGATTGTTCTGAACATAGAGCTTCCCGTAAGTGAACTCCTAACGTAATTCTGTGGTGAAGAGGACTAATGCAGCAAGTGGATGTAAACAGAATGCATCACGGTGGTTTTACCCCCTGCCCTACAGCACCTGCGAAACCATTATGAAACCACTCTGCTACTGGGTGGGCACTGGGGCTCAGGTTTTAAAATGTTGAACTGAAGAATTCATGCGAGAGTCTCAAAACCCCAAGTTCAAGGGATAGAGGAAAATCTTATACGGTAGGAGATCTGGGGGAGAGGGTTTCAGCTTATTGAGTGGAAAATCAAGAAGGGGTGTACAATACCAAAGCCATCTTGCTGAAGAGCATAGTGGATGCTGTGAGGCTTTTTTAAGGTGGTTAAGGAAGACGTAACAGAGGTTGGATACTGAAGCCAAGCAAATTCAGATTAGACATTCAAATCAGGCTCTTAATCCCCATTAACCGCTCCACTGAACACTACCAATGGTGCTGAATTCCAAAGGTCTGGGCGCCTTCTGTCAGATATTCTGTACAGTAAGGGAATGTTACTTATTTAATTACTTCTTTATTTCAGATAGAGGTAACCTGTGGTACGAAGGTCAGGCTGTGTGCATTAGTTCAGAGCTAATGGTCTCTCTTAGGTCTAAATGCTGAAGTCAAAATTGGAAAAATAATACAAAATCATTACCTGTCTTAAGGTAATGTGAGTTACTATTAACTCATTCTGTTTCGTGGCTATTTTATAACAACATTCTGGAAAAACAGATGCATGCGGTCTCTAACACGGTGGGAAGTGGTCTCACTGTCGACTGTGTCTTTGTCCAGGACAACGTGTTGTTACTTAGCAAAAGACTGTTCAGCTGCCAGGTTTCAGCCAGTTGTTAGTCACAGCAGCAGCCTGTAGCGTAAGCACTAGTGAAGGAGTCGACGAGCAACTATATGCTCGTATTGCTAGTGTTTGAAGTGATTTGAAATGCTCGTAAGTGAAGAAATGCCTGGGATGCTTGTTTGAGAGAACGGTGTCTTGTATGAATGACCTAGAACTTCAGTCTCGTTCCTTTCCTCTGCCTCCACCTTTCAAGGTAGCAGTCCAAAAGTTACTTTATCTCAGCTTTGGGTGGTACATAGCAGCCTCTACAAGGCAGTCAAACCATTTGGTCCATGCAGCATGGAAGTCGGATTTTGTCTAATCCTGTTAAAAGAAACAAGGCCCTGGGTTGAAATTTTTAAAACCTGGAATTCCCCAAGCCCATTTCATACATGAGGTGCCTTGTGTCCTAATTTGTCATTTTGAAACCATTCTAACTTCATACACCCATTTGATAATGCACTGGGAACAGCTGCAGGCTTAAACTTTTCCTTGTTTCCTGGCTGGCTGTTCTTGCTCAAATTGCAGGTAACTGATGGGCTGTACTGAAAACTGAGTTAATTTGAATTAATAAGCATGTGAAAAATTCCACGATATACTTTGTGATCCTCTTTAAACATAAAAGTAATTTATTGAGCTGTGGTCCTCCTGGAGCTCGTAAGTCTTTCATTTGGGCTTTTCTTTCCTCTTCCTTTTACCAAACTGCAAGTCACCTATGTGTGATTGAATCACATTGGAGCTATTGGTCAAATAGTTCAATATTTGATAGAAAGCATTTAAATTCAACCTGTTTCAACTCCATTTTCTTCATCTACTTGTCTTCTTTGTCTATTTTAATTAATTTTGATTCCTTTCAATGAAGACATTAATACACATCAGCTTGACTCTATCCTTAGCTAATTATATCCCTGTATGTAAATTAAGACATGAACAGATCTCCCTCTTTTCCTAGCAGGGTGTGTTATGCTGCCATTGAAGCTTACAAATTCTTGCCCAAAACCCGCACTAAATTGTCCTTTCCCTTTTTGTACGTATTGTATGCAATTTATAAGTCCAGTTGTCATCAGAACCATTTTTCAGATCCTGTATTTAACCATAACTGATAAATATTTCATTTATTTACTGCTGATACAAGAAGGGAAAATCTTGGGCTAGCTTACAGTGTCATCCAGCTTCCTCACCTTGCCTCAGGCCTAGCTTCACCCTTACTGAAATCTTAAGAACCTCTTCACTAGGAGAACTAAGTCACTAAATAAAAAATTGGCTGTATTTTATAATCTCTATTCCTTCTGTCTGTCCTGATTACAAAATATGTCGGACTGCTGTAAAAAAAAAAAAAAAAAGAAAAAAGAAAAAAATTGAGTTACTACAATGACAGTTAAATAGCACCTCTCTGTCCCAAACAATTTATAAAACAATTCATATGATTCCAACTTCACCCCGACACAAAATGCGGCAACGCCTGGTAGGAGGATGTGGCAATGGTTTCATGATGTACAACTGTATGGCGTGGCAGCAGGAGACAAAAATACGTTTGATGGTGAGAAGGGGTAAGGTAGGTCGGGTGCAGTACATCCCTTCTGCCTGGACTAACCTTTCAACCTAACTTTTGTGCCAGTTAATTTCTGTCTGTTGGACCGCTGCTACCATTGGTGCTCGGTTCTGTCTGTACCGTAGCTTCCTTTAGATAAGGGCCTCCTTTAGGGAGACTGCTCGCTGATCTTTCCCCTCGCCGCTCCATCTGCAAGGCTGCTTCTGAACGTTCCTCTTTGGCCGCTCTCTGTTCTCTTCAGGTCCAGTGGCCTTGTTCTGGCCCCAAAAAATAGTTGTCTTCCCTGCAAATAAGCCACTTAGCTGAAGTCCTTCCCTGTGTTCAGCTCCTCTTTCATAGCACACGTCGGCAGCGTTGAGGCTCAGAAAATAGTTATGGTGGGCATCAGACAGAACATCATCCTGACCGTCATTCCCATGTCATGGCTCAGCTCCTCATGTTTAAGGTGAGCCAGACACAAGTGTTTCGAACTGTGCACATGTATTACAATGGTGTCCTAGATCTCATCTCAGTCCATCCTTACCAGGGGCATCTTGCACCAGAGATCTGTCTTCCTGCCCATTAATGACCCCACGCAACGAGGTGAGGCGTCATTGAGGATCTCTGGTGGGGCGTCACTGTGGATCTTTGGTGGGGCAGCATCCGTTTCTGTCCAAGCTTTCTGAAGATGCTGGGTTTTTTTCTGTAGTAGGCAATGTTTGCCCTGTGAAAAATCTGTGGTCTCAGCTGAGTGCAATTAGAGACTTTTTCTGGAAGGTTTTGCAGGGCTCCAGAGAAGCTCGTCAAGGGTTACTGTTCAACTCTCAGGCAGACAGCCAGCGTCAGCAGTTCCCAAGTGAACCATACAGAAAAGTTCAGTGTGAATATTAACGAAACCAGCTATAGCCGAGAGGCCTCGTTAGGAGTTTGTGTTAGCTGATAACAGAGAGAAAAGGAAGTCGTTTTAGTAGGATGCAAAACCAGGAACTGCTCCTTGTCTCCAGGAGCTGTGAGTGAATGGATGTGGGAGCAAGAGGATGATGCCTTCTTCTTTGAGCATGTTTTCTCATCCGCTTTTATAAAACATTCTCAAAAAGAGAATAAAATTAATCTTTTTCAACATGAGGATGAATATATCTGGGGATGCCTCTTATTGGGACACACCAATACATATTAGAGAGCTTGTAATAAAGGAGCAACTTGGTTTTATCAGAAAGGAGGCCACAAAGTACAAAGCTATTCGATATGTACACCTTAATGAAATGGGAATTTCTGTTTCTTACAGAGAAGACGCAGATAAACCTTTTCTGCTTTGGACAGACTTGGTTTTTTACTATAAGCAAAAGACAGGTATTACTGCAGCAGTAGCAGGACTTGGTAAAGAAAGCATTTCTGATCGGTATTACATTTGTAAAAAGGAAGGTGATAATGTACTAGAAATGGGTATTAATAAAGAACTGCTTTCTAATAACGGTATAGGAGCTTAACTTAACTTCAAAGGATGCAAGTTTAACTCCAGTATTGAAACAGATAAATGTGGGCTCTGTTCTAGTACCTGCTTTGTCTGAAGCATCTGCAGCTCTGGAGGGATAAGCCTGGCTTAACTTCTGATACACAAACTGATTCTCAGCCGCTCCAGTTCAAGTGATTTGTGTAGCTTATGCTGGATTTGTTCTCTGGAAGATGATTTTATAGCCAGTTACTAAAATGTTCAGGTGTCTTAAGGCCTTTCCATAATTACAAGCCCTTCCATTTTAGGCTACTTTTTTTTTTAGAGCTTTTACCTCTAACTAGCTAGAAGGGGTTTAAAGAGCTTTGCTCTCGACCAGATGTAATTGCTTGTTTATGTAAGAAAGCACTACATTGCAGGCTAATCTGGTCCGTATCAGTTTCCAAACAGAAATAGAGCAATTTCTTCTGCCTGTATGCCCTTTCCTTTTTTTTTTTTTTTTTTTTCTTCCCCTCTTTTCAAACATAAATTTTGGGG
>NW_009634076.1:96502-105370 GCF_000690535.1 Cariama cristata
GCTCTGCATTGGTTTTGCATCATGAGGGACCGTTTCCATTATGGAAAACCTTTCTTGTTCATGTAGTGTATCTGTTGTGTAGGTTGAGCAATTTGAAATCTTTTAAACGAAAGATTTTCATGTAGCATGTGTGTGGGATTGCAAGATTTACAATGTGCTGACTCCATGATCTCATTATAAGAAGACTTAAACAATTTGGAATGCAAAGCATCATCATCTTATATAGCATTTTTAGGGTAAAGAAGTAGAAAATTTCCTGTGTGAAAATCTGATTAATATCTGCAAATGTTCATAACGGTTATGTTTTTACAGACCGAAAAGTTTAGATTATTCACTGAAGTGTCAGTGGGTCAATAGCAAAGACAGAATTCAAGCTGTGAATTCTGAATCCCTGTTTTTAAGCTGTTAGGCCTGTTACCCTCTGATGAATAACAGCTCTTTCTGTAAAACTCGCTCATTTATAAAAATTTGCACTAGAAAAATAGCTACAAACTCTGCAAACTTTGACAGTTAAGGCAGCAGTGAAAATGAAGTTTTGATCAATGTATTGGCCGAGATATAACCTTTGGTTATTCTTTTTAACGTATTCTTTTTAAAGAATTTCATTTTTGGTATAGCTAACTGCAGGTGTTTGAATAACTGACAAATCCTCCTGAAACTTCAGCTATATCTTCAAATGTCTTTTTTAGCACTCGATAATTGGAATTCTCAAAATGTGACATCTGTGGCAACAAAAAATATTATACGCTGCTGCCATGGCTGTATTTGGCATTTACATTTTATTTAATCGGACACTTCTTCCAGCAGAAGACAGTAAGTGCATTATGAGTGGCAGAACTCGATTTACTTTTCGGTATGATATTTATTGGGGTTTTTAAAACAACTATAAACGTAAGATGTAGGGTTTGTCATCCTTACCTTTTCCATATGTAACAGCCATGCTTCCCAGAAGAACTGGAGACTGCAAGAACTCGGTCACATGTTGCACCCTTGATTTTTCTTCCCGTCGCAACCTTCCCGCAACAACAGGATTTCAGGCCGGAGGTTGAGAGGTGCGGATTTGATTCCCAGTCTCGTGAGAGAAGGAGGGAGCAGAGACGAAGCAGAAGGTAAAACATCCCACTAGAGGAAAAGGACTCACCTTCCCTCATTACTGTTCTTTAAAACATTAGTTCTGACGTAGATATCAAAGATTTTTCTGTCTAGAGCTGCTAAAAAGTGAGTATTTTGGTTCACTCTTTGCAGGATAGCTTTCAGTACCGAAAGTGCAGGCAATTTAAATATGGAATTAAAATCTCTGTATTACTGATGCTACTTCTCTGATGAGGACAGTGCTAGAAGGCCACAGACAATCTTTTTTGGTGAGTAGATCGACAATTATCTTTCATTCGGTTGTTGGGATCTCCGGGAGCTGTTTCTGACAAATGGAATATGTTTCAACACATATGAATGATGCGTACTTGAAAGAAAGAAACGGCTGGGTGTATTCCAACGACGAGCGCATCCGGAGCAGGAAAACGTCCGACCATTTTGAGCAGCACTTGTTAAGCTCCCAGGCTTTGCTTTGGGCCTGACCTGAAAATATTCTAGATGCTCCACGTTCCTACAAGATGCATTTAAGAATCTATGGTTTTCCTCCCAAATTCACAGTCCAAAGTTTCCCACAACCTCGTGTTAAGAAATGAATTAATCTGACTATAGTTATCGAGTTATTTGTAGGTATAGGTTGCAGAGTCTGTTGGTACTCTCTGGGCCCTGACAACTGTGTCTCCAAGAAAAAAAAAAAAAAAAACAATTACTAAAATACCTAAAATGAACACGATTTACTTCATCTTTAGAAGAAGTATTAACTTTTCTGGTAAAATTCTTAATGATTTCCTAAAAAACTCTTTCCTTGTGATTCCATAGGTTCCATGCAATTCTGTAGAAGAGCATTGCTCAATGGGAATGTGCTGCTCATTTTCTGCTTCTCTCTGGTTCCTCTCAGAAGACTATCTCCTGTTTCTTGGAAAACTCGTTATGTTGAGGGAAGCAGTCAGTAACCCGGCGACATGTTACGCTGACACGCAGGACTAGATTATTTACGTGCTACAGTTTCAGTTTATGAAATACATTATGTAATTTTAGGTGGTTTATGTACTGTTGTAACCTTACCTTTGTATTGAATGCCTTTTACTGGGATGCCTTTGCAAGAAGCAAAAAGCTGTTGCTGGTTGCTTTTCTCTTGTTGTTTGTTGGTTTTGATGTTTGGGTTTGTTCTGGGTTTGTTTTTTTTTTTTCTTTCTTTTCACAATCTCCCCCTCCCTTAAGGGGAAAATGGGTTAAACTGTTAGCAGGGAATATAAACAAATCCAAGTAATAGCAAATCCCGGGCTTTCCAAGCTTAAGAAGGTAAGGGGACATCCCTGTTTGAAAAGCTGAAAGAACAAAGTAATTGAATGTTGTCGCACTGCCCACTGGGAATCAGTTGCTCAAGAGAGTGCCAAGAACAAAGAAAATAAGAATATAACTGCATAGGTCAGTAGTAACACACTTTTTTTTCTAATTTGGACAACAAAATAAGGAGGCTAGCTAGAGAAGGTTAGAGGTGCTACTGGAAAAGCCCAAAGAGAAGCAGAGAGGTGAGGAAGCCCTCGGAGATTCCACAGTGGGCAGTGATGCTTTTGTTGCTTCACGGGTAAATCCATACTGCCCAGCACCATCTCAGTATTTCTTGCTGCCATAGGCCAAACTCCGTGTCGCAGGAGTGGAGGTCCAAGGAGGGCCTGAGAGTGCAAAAGGGGGCGCAGGAAGGGTGAAAAGGGGTCAGGAGGCTGGGAGACGCTTCACAAGGGAAGATGAGGATGAGGGGTTGGGGTGGAAGTTCACAGTTGATGAAGGACCTGGGAGGTCTCAAATGAATTTCATTGAGGCTGTAGGCAACAAGAGCTTCTCTCTCTTTTTAAGTACTTCATTGACCACCTACCCAGGTTAGGGAGCTACAGGTGTTCCTGCCCCTCTCTTCAGACCCTACTCCCCTTCAGCGTGGGACCCCCACCACGACACCTTCTTCTAGCCCTTTTCTCCACTACACTGTCCCTTCCACCTGCCTTCTCCTTCCACCGACCCCTCAAAACACAATGGGCTGAATTAATCCAGTTGAGCCCTGGATGTTCAGACCTTTCAGTAGCAACAAAACGGAATGAGATTTCTAAGATGAAATATGAAAATTGACTTTATGGCCACTTCACAAGAGAGCAGTAAGATAAATGAATCCATTGAAATTTAATTACATATTAAATTCTGTCAGATACTGCTGCTGAAGTTTTCATTTAAATCTGAATGAGATACAGTAAAGCTATAAGTAACAGAAAGAAGGAAGCTTTGTGTCCTATGGTGAAAATATGAACGTATGTGTAAAGAATGTGAAAATCCATTTCAGGTGGGATGAGCCCATCTGCAGACTTCTAACAGGGCTGCAACAGCAGGATGGTGTCAGCTCTTGGTCTCCAGTTGTAGAATTTCGACACTGGAAAATGCATCTCTAGAAAATGATACGATCTTGACCTGTTACCTGAACCCAAAATATGTTATTTCCACTGTGGACATTGATGTCATCTGAAGTCATGTTTCGTGTAACGGTGCGGTCTCTCCCACCCCAAAAATGATGTATAAAGTCAAAGGATGCTTTCCCTTGAAAATGTGAACATCCAATCTTATAAGATGATTTATTTGAGGGGCGTCACTTAGAGATAATCATCTGAGTATCGCCACAAGTTAAATACAAATCACAATTCAGTTCCTAAATATTGGGTCAGTTTAACTCCCATCTTTTAACATGTGCTTCAGTCAAAACACAGATTGGCCAAGAGATGACACTTGTTGACTGGGCAACGCAAGTACAACGTGATTCATTTTGCTGGGTTGGTTGCGTAAGTTGACAAGATAATCCAGCCAGCCCGAGCAGCTGCTCTGCTGCTGACACTGATGTGCTGTACAAAGTTCACTCAAAAAATATCAAGTCTCAACGCAAATCGGAAGTTTCACAAGAAGAGTCTCAATGTGGAAGTACAAAGAAAAACTATCAAAGAAATGGTCGGGTCGTTTCAGTATGTTTTGAACAACATTCAGCAAACTTGCCTTGCTGTAGGTGAGAGAGAGTGATGCTGTGTGTCAGGTGAATTCCAATCTAATATGAAGAAAGGCAGCGGTACATAATTCAGGATAAAAAAAGCTTGCACCACCCAACAAAAGGCTGGAATCCTAGCTGGGTGCAGGATACTTACACCTTTGTTGTTATCTTTTTTTCTTAAATACGGTTACACGCTTTGGAGGTACATGTTTCTCTGTAGTAGAAAGGAATACCTAAAGGCTTTGAATTGGAAACTCTTTTGTTCTGCCCTACTTCCCTTACCAGCTGCCCTTAATACTTGGGCCAACACTCCTATGTGCCTACCCCACATACCTGCTGGGAGTGCCCTGGCTTGGCAGGCCAGCATCTCCCAGCCTCGGAGACGGATTGCACAAGGTCTGACAGTAACTCAGTGCCAGAACTGGGATTACTGTGTGCGTTTCTGTTCTACCAGTCTCATGCCAGACGGATTGCACAGGCACAATGCGATGTGTGCACTCTCTATTTATCGACTGCGGCGCGTGGTACAAAGGTTAAGGCTGAAGGCTGGACCCATGAAGGCATTTCAAGGCTGGAAGGGATGGTCACATCTCTAAGTCCAACATCAAGATTTTTAACGCCTCCTTGCAACCGTCAGCCCGTGCTGGTTTCCATACAGACCTGCACTTCCAGAACTGAAGTTCCCTATTAAATCCAGGCTTTGCACAAAACACCATCCCTTCGGATTCCCCGAGGGGAAAAACTGGAGGAAAAAAACCAGCAAAGGTGGTGTCGTGATGGAGATGGGTACAAAAAGGAAGTGGAGAAAGGGTACATCCCAGCCCAGAGGGGCCAGCCCTCGCTTCTCGCAGCGGGTTGTGTCTGCTTTTGACAGATGTGTGTGCGGGGCTGCTTTTCCTTACTGGCAATTCATCCTGGGCTCGCCTCGCCAAGAAATACACAAGTGAATGTAACCCGCTCTACAGAGAAGACAATGTTATCAAACAAAGTAAACGAACGGGAAATAAAACACTCTGAGTTATTGACCTCAAGTTATGTTTTCAGCAAAAACCAGAAAAACAAAGCCACTTTTTGGCAGGAGTGACTTCACAACCTATTGTGTACCATTAACTCATTAGGTCTGTATCTGCCACGTCAACTTTGCATGTTGCCACAGGCACTGCTAATGAGCCAAAAGGTTTTGGCATGGGTCTGGGGCAGCTCCGGGAAAATAAAGTTTACTCAGTTACTTTATTAATGGACAGGTCTCTGCTCTAATCCCTGCTTCCCGCTCCACCCGCAACTTCGGTGTGTGTACAGACAGACCTGCCAGAGAAGCCGAGTCCCTTCTGGCCCACAGAGCCTGAACTCTTTTCCTTTTTCTGGGGAGGGATACCTGCCTAAGGCTGCTGAGCTGGGCTGGTAGAAAACTTCTCCTTCTCTGCATGTCCCTGGTCTGGTTTAGCAAACTTCTGGCGTAGCAAGTCCCTGTGTTTTTGAGGCCGAAGTTGATCTTTACATGGAAATTAAGTGAGCAACTCAAACGCCAAACCTGATCGGTGTCACTGATGGAAGCGTGAAGCACCTGGCAGCTGCATTGCTGGTGGCTGAATGCAGCTGAACGGCTGCAGACCCCATCTCAGAGACCCCCGGTGCCCTCCCTCCCTGCGGTCCCCATCTCCTCCAGAGCATCCCAGCAATTACTTGCTCCGCTAGCAAACCGTGTCTTCAAGAAACAAATCGAGACACAGCGCTATGAGCAAGGTCACAGCAAACAAATCCTGTTCTCTTTGTTAGTGGACCGTTCACGGTTTTGGTGGGATGCCGCAGTTGTACGAGCAAGTGCAGCTCCTCTGTGGGAGGCTTTCGTGTGCACCAGCTGAGTCACTAACAGGTTTTTTCCCTCAAATTCCCTATCTGGAAGGTGGGGATAAACTTTTCTTGGAAGCACGCATTATCTGGGGAGAAGTTACTGGGAAGTGACTACCGTTAGTGTTTGGCTACTACCATTGTGAAGGCCAAATAAATTGTGGCTATACAGCGAAATCCATTAGCCCTTTCTCCTAGTAGAATTAATGCATGACCTAAATCAGTTTTCAGCATCCCACCCGATACTGGCTATCCCATGATGAGCTGCGCATCCTTGCAATGTCTTTATGCTTATTATCATTTTTCTGATCTAAAATACCGAGTCAAAAACATCCGTTAAGATTCATAAAATAAACATATTCTAAACAAATAGTAGTTTGTCTTCATTTTCTTTAAGATACTTCAATCTTAATTTAGGTTGTTAGCCCTTAAATAATGAATAGTTGTTATCAACTCTTCCATATTATGGATTCACCTCAACAGCTTCTCTGAAATGATCGTATTTTTCCTATCTATGAGACACATCGAAACAATCTTACCGACTTCCCTACAACCTTTAACTGAGCGACATTTTGTGGCATTTAACTAATGACAGAGTAAGGCACCCATCAATTAAAATTTCCACCTGTACAGCCGGATAGTCGGTGCTAGGATATGGTCTTGGAATAATGTGTTGATTTAACCTGCACGGTTTACAGAAATCACATACTGTACTTTCTAATCACCAATTGTGGTTTATACTTAATTATTCAAAGCTATGTTGCCCGAGTTTTCTATTATACTTTGGCAATGCACTCCCGGGAGTTCAGAGCTTTGCAGAAGAAAGCAGAATTACATCTTCACCGTTGTTTGCTGAATATTTAACAGCCCTGCTGTGCTCTGAGATCTCCTAGGAAATGAATCTCGCTAGGAAACTCAAAACCTCTGAGAACAAATTCTGTCCCTCCAACGAGTACAACCACAAAATAGCCCCGCAGACGTCAACCTCGTGGCGTCGGCTGACTAAATGAAAGCAGAATCCAGTCCACCTCAGAAACAGCTGTGAAGAAATTGTGTGGACCTTTATCTCTCTCCATGGGGCAAATTAAAACATTTGTACTCATCAGGGTGAATTCTTTATTAGTATTATTAGGAGATTTCTGTAAGTTTGTAGGTTTTGGTTTTGTTTTCATTTTTGGTTTAAGAGAGACCTTGAATATTGAAAGATAACATGAGCAGAAGCCAGGGTGATCCAACCAGCCCATTTATCTCAAATTGCTGAGAAAACAGGTGGTTTTTTCTTAATTTCTGCTTCCCGCTTGTGTGCCTCTTTCTGGGAAGAAATATCTAAGGTCCACTCTTTGTTTCCACCAAATGCACGGGGGTATGTAAGATGTGCTTGGGAATAAACCGAAATTCCTGTTCACCACCGTTGTTGATGCAAGCGGAAGAGACCAAACGCTCAGGGAAGAAATGACACCTTTAATGTCATACTTTAACAGCTCAAAACCAGTGGTGGTATCTCAATTATTTCTGTTCGTGAAGGAGCTATGGGTGATTTCAGCAGTCGTTGCTGCATTACAGACTGCGTGTTTTGCTGGGGTAACCGTAATAGAGAAACGCAACCCTGCCCGCGCTGTGCGGCCGTGTATCACAGAGCAGTGATACGTGACTAACATCGGCTGGGGCAGTGGAGCTTCTACAGCAAGATTTGTGTTTCTTACAGGAATATGTGCTATAAATATAGCTATAACCACCAACTCATTCTTTACGTTAAGAATTTGTTCAAAAATTTTAACAGTCAAGAGCACGGGTAGCTGATAAGAGGGTAGAACTCCTTTGAGCAGATTACCCCCATATAGACTCAGTTTAAGAAATCCGGGTTCAGCTGTAGCTCTGCTTCACAGGTCAGAGCACCTGAAGTGCTGACTATAGATACTCTGCCTTGCAATATATTGCACCGCTTGTTTGATTCGTATCCGAGAAGAGATCAACCTGCTCAGCAGCCAGGTAATTATTAAGTGCACGCTGTAGGAGATGCCATTGGATTGCATAAACCACAGAGCAGTGTCACACAGCAGCAGCAAGCCTCAAAGGAGGAGTTTATTCTTTCAGGAATGTCTTTTTTTGGCAATGCCTACTAATATTTTTCTGTTTCCGCATTCTGAGTACATTCAAGTCTTAGCATTGTGCAGCTTCCCTAATCCACTCCTCTTGTTGGCCTTGCACTCCGGCCGCTCTTCTCATGCTGAACTTCTTATCCATTTATTTCATATATATAGTTCAGTAAGGTGCGTGCAGGAAACGCCCATCATGTTCTATTGACCAGCATTCTCCCAGCCTTCTCTGTAGTTTGGTGGCACACACAGCACGCCAGACAGCCATCTGCTGCAGATGGACCAAACGGTTACAGAAACATAGACTCACAGAACGCTTTGGGTTGGAAGGGACCTTAAAGATCAGCTGCTTCCAACCCCCTGCCACGGGCAGGGACACCTCCCACCAGACCAGGTTGCTCACAGCCCCGTCCAACCTGGCCTTGAACACTTCCAGGGATGGGGCAGCCACAGCTTCCCCGGGCAACTTCTCAGAAGCAGCGGTCCGTGGGAGCCGCAGGTCAGGCATCGCGAGAAACCACGTGCCAGCCAGCAAACTTGTGTTTTCTCTTGCATTTGACAGCAGCGCTGAGGAGAAACTCCATCTCCCTGGCCTGGAAGGAGGGAAGGAGGCCGAAAGCTGCCCTCACTCGCTCAGGAGGTTTTCCACCCTGCCATTGACACCAAAGGGACAAGGTGGGACGTTCGCATTGCGCAGCGCTCAACGGAGCTTACAGCATCGCCTCTGTGCTTTCCTCAAGTCACAGAAAGAAAAAAAAACCCAACCCCCGGGCAGAGTTAACCACATCCCCCCCCGGTTAAAAGCCGGCTGGG
>NW_009634077.1:0-26857 GCF_000690535.1 Cariama cristata
GGGTGTGGGTGGGTGTCCCCCAGTTTATTGCACCACGCGTTGTCACTCCAGCTGCTGGAGTCTGCCTCAGTGCCTGGCGGGGAAGGTGTGCCTAGATGGACGTGGCAAGGTCAGTGATTTCTGGCTTTCGCAGGATTCAAGCCAGGCTTTGGCATCTACTCACTTATTTTCTTTTTTGTCCCTACTATTACAAATATTTATTAGTCCTTTATATTTTTTGGAGATGACTCTTTAAAATCTCTTTGTAGTCTCCTGGTTAATGTTTAATCTGACCAAGGGTTGTAGTCTTCCCTAGCATTATAATTTTTGAACAAATGCGCTCATTGGCAGTTCTGGACATTCCTTTTACATGCTCTTTACGCTTGCATCCCTGCCATATTAGCTGCTCTTATCCAGACCATGTGGATACCTCCACAGTGGAGAACTAAATGATTTCCCTCCCACTCCCGCCATGTGTTATGCTCAGGAGGAAGAAGACTTTGAGATTTTAATTACCCAAATACTAGGGAGTAGACTGAACTGTAAAGATAGCACAAGAGTAGGTGAGAAACGGGGCAGAACAAGACCTCTTGTCTTTCAGCAGTGGAGACATTTTAGATCTTTTTTTTTTTTTACCATACTGTGCCCTGAGGCCCAAGTCATCTTTCTGTCTCACAATTTTATATAATGCTATCTACACTTACAGATTGTTTTTTTTTCTTCTTGCAACTTAATTAAATAAGTCTAGCCATTTTTCTTCCTTAGAGCTATTTGGTCACTTTGAAACTTTCTTTTATATAAAGTTATGTAATATGTAAGTCAGCTGCAAGGATTCTTCTCATCTTCCAAGGGGCCTTTGAATAAACTTCTTCCTTTCAGTTTTCTAATAGGCTCTCAACCAGTTAATCTTTTGTTTATATACAGAAATCCCTGCATTCTTTTGTCCAACAGACAGAAACAAATAAACAAACAAGATGAAACTATGCATAATATTTATTTCATTAAAATGGAAACATGTAATGAGTCATAATGTTTTAACAGTAAGCTTCTAAGGGTCTGGGCATTTTTTGGGGAAGTAAAGGAGACAACAAGGGTCTCCTTGCATAGAAATAAATTACTTGAGTTATGTTAGAATTTAATTTAACTCTCCAGTGGACCTTATTATTTAATGTTTATAACTTGTTAGAGTATTCTGAAGACTGAAATCTTCAAGGTCTCAGCTGACAGTTACCTCATTTCTATAAATCTTCATGGCTGCACCTGTTTTTTATGTTGCTGTCTCTCTGTCGGGAAGTGGAAGGGAATGAACCCCAAATGTAGAGTTTTTCTCATAGAAAGCTGTTGGAATGTATAACAAGGTACCCTGAAATGTTAATGTGTTAGAGGAGATGGCTTCTGTTCGCTTCAGAGCCTTTAGCAACAATGTTAACTACAACTGTTGATCCGTGGAAGGAGGAGGGAAGATGCCTGAGTTTTCTACACAGTCATTGGTCCTTAAGTTGTCATCTCACATCTGACCTGAAATAATTGCTTGAGAGGTTTTATCTTTCTGTGTTAATTTGAGTTGGAAAGTGCTTTCAAAAATGCCTATTCTAGAAACTAGTCCCCAAAAAATGAAGAAGAATTCCTTTGTCTTCCTTTCCTCTGCCATCTTTCTTTGAGGCTATACTCTTACCACTTCCCTTTTGGACTACCTTCAGAAAATCAGCAAAGTAACTCACTAGTACTGCATACAACTGCTTGTAGTTTGGGGAATTTTGGGGGGCTATTCTACTGAGTGAAATCAGCTTATGGAAGAGATTCAGTTAGTGCTAGAAAAGGCACAAGGAATGGAACAAGGTTAGATATTGCAAAGAAGGAAGAAAGGAGCAGCAGCATAGGAGTGGGAGGAGGAGGGAAAAGGGACAAGACCTTCCTTTGGCAATATCAAATTGCATGTTTGTTAGGTATTTACTAGCTTTCACGGAGCTGAAATCTGTTCAAGGAAGGTTCCAGTGGAGCTATCAGAAGGCAAACTTATGTGGCCCGAACAAGAGATGAGAGGGAGGTAGTTGAGGTGCTACTCTTCCAGTATTGCTGGGCTGTTGTCAGTAAAGCTACATTGTTGCTTTCTTCATCAAAGAGAGTATAATAATTTGCCTTAAAATTGTTCAGTGGTATCACTTAGCTTTACCAAAACATTATTCAAAACTTCATGGAACAGATACTATGCAGGTTATCTAGAGTTAATCAAAAGCAACCCCTCCAAAGAGTCAAATGCAACTGAAGTCTGTGTTTGGAATGGACGGGAAGTATCTGCTTCCTGTTGCTTTATATAGGCAGAGCGATACAGTTCTCTTAATTTTTCCTTAACAAACTAGCTTACTAAGGAGCAATGATTTAACTCTCCCTGAGTATTGTGGTAAACTATCTCTGAGGATAAAGTCACTGTTTTCTTTAAGGCTACAATCCTAGCGCTGCTACCTTCAAGATTAGTGTGTCCCTTATACAAATGAAATAGGATGTTGCAATGCACACATATCACGCTATTCTGTCGGTCCTGCAGAGACAATAAAGATAGTCTGTTGTGTTTGGTGAAAGGAGGATTAAATGTACTCTTTATATTAAGATTGAGATACAAAATTAAAAGTAGACTTAAAAATGAGTTCAGTTCCATATCCTGCATATATTGGTCTTCATCCTTTCTCTCAATTCACCAATATTGGAATATAGGAAAACTAAGAACAGTTTTACATAGTGTTTATGACTGAGTAGCAGAACGCTTGGTACAGATAAAGTGTTTGCAGAAGTGATCAACCCTTACACCTCTGTATGTGGAACTTGAGGGTTTTTTTCCGGGACTTCAAAGGAAGATGGATTTTGTTTAAACTTTCTTTCAATTTTGTGTTGAGGTTCGAGCAAATCCATCTAATTGCAAAGCAAGTAGACACCCCGCAGTCCTCTTAAAAGATTGTTTATTCACTATGTTTAAATAACAAGCCATTGCTCTCCTCCCCACAGCTAAATATTTCTGGAAATGGGCTGTAGTGTTTTTTATTTTGTTCAGAAATGTGTGAAGGCTGATAGTAGGATGCAAAGCTTCAAGATGAAAGATTAAAGTTTGGCAAAGTTTATAAGCACCTGCAGACAGGAGTAGAAAGAAAGGTAAAACCCCAAATTGCCCACTTTTGAAGTAAATGATGCTTGATAAATGAAATGGTATCAGAATCTTCTGGTGGTTATATTTATACACATAAGCATAATTCATAATAAAGCAGAAAATAACAGTCAGAGAGCTGAATTAAAAAGTATATCTGAATTGCATCTAGTGAAATCTATTTAGTTAGATACTTAGTAGTACCTTTCAGTAGGTGGCATTATAAATTGTAACTTCTTTATTAAAAAGCACTTATTTAAATAAGTAAACCTTAGTTTGACAGCAAAATATTTAAGCGAAAAATACTAATAAACTGTAAGTCTGGTGATTACTGATGTGACTTGAAAGTTTTCTAATTCTTATTTTTAATCTGATACGCCTGTTCATATTAGTTCTTATTTATCTACTCCTATCTCTCTTTAATATTTTTCTTTTTATCAATATAACTTCACAAGAAGTTCATAAAAACAACAGTTTTGCAAAGGATTTGGAGGATATTATTATTATTTTGCAAGACTGTGATACTGATTTATAGAAATCACAGCTGATATGGACAACACTAGACTGTTTAACTGATTAGAGTGGTGATTTTTTTTTTTGTTTTTATTCCTTCTGTTCTGTGACACAAGTAACAATAAAAAACCATGCAAAAGTGTCTACACAGCCTTTTCCAGTCGTTTCAAGTGACTCTTTACATTTATGGTTCCTGATAAGCTTCCTTAAGACGTTTTTGGTCCCAACACCCCCCTTCTACTTCAGGGACTGAATCTAGTATTTTAAAATGCGTTGAGTTTTTCCACTTCTATGTAATTTCTGGCCGTTCATTGAAGACAAGTGGAGTCGTATTGCCCCCTAGCAGGGAAAATGCAGAACATAATTTCATTCCTCTGTATCGGGCCCAAAGCACAGTGCTGGATTCAAGGAATGCGTGTTAGCAGAGTAATTTTTCTGGAATGTATAAATGTGGCATATAAACAACCAATCTGAATTTAGCATGTTTTAATAAGGAAACTTATTTTTTCCTTATCTTTTTAAAGCTCATAGCTTGTTTCAGTATGCACAGCAGTAGTTCACATGGAGAAAAAAAAACTTTTGCTTTCTAAAAATCTGTTTTTAAGATTGGTTGAATATATCTTTCAGGTTTTTTTGATATCTTTCAGATTTTTTTTTTTACCTAGTGTAATCTTTCCTTAAGTACACACAGAATTCCTTTTTGTCATAGTGACTATAGTCTTTTCAACATGATTTAAAAAAATACAAATTATACAACAAGTTGTTTTTAAAGAAAAAAGTTTTTCATTTAGGAGGAGGCAAAAATCTCCTCCTAGGATACCATTTAGTAAAGAACTGTGGAGATAATTGTTTTAGTTCACTTATGATTTTTATTAATGCTGAATATACTCAGTTTTGTGTGTAAAAATTTGACTGGACTTTATCCAGTACTAGAATCCTATTCAGAATCACGGTGCCATGATTAAAAAACTACTTTTTTAAAAAGCACATGAAGCATGGTGGTTTTTTCCTTACCTTGAGTAAGATTCTTTTGATACAATTTTATTTCCAGCTTTTTGCTTAAACTTTTAAATTAAAAAAAAAATCACATAGATAAGTCCTCTGACATATCACTTGATAAAATGGGATAGAACTTATACATGTTAAATGTTAAAAAAAAAAAAATTGTGGCCAAATATCAAAGAATGTCACTTTAAATTACAAGGTTCATTAAAGCTTGTGTACCTTCTTTGGACTTTAATATAGTTAAGATGCTTGATGTCTGATAAGATATTTAAGATTAAACATTTCTTTCTATTAATGTTAAAGTAGTTGCCTCTAAGTAAGACTTTTTAACTCTTCTTGGATAACATCCTAGATCTAAAAGCTTATTTAAGTATAGGTGGTTGGACTGAAAACTTGCTGTGCTTGATGTCGGGCTCAGGGTGATTTTTATCTTACTTGTTTGTGTTAACAGAGAAGAATAGCTTAGTCATTTCTGAGAACGTAGCTGAAGAAGACTGCTGATTTTGCACATTTAAAAAATTTGATGACACTTCTTTTGTGGCTGTCTGTGGTCATTGTGATTTAGTAGGTACTTAAAAGTTAGCACAGTGCTGGGATTTGTGCCAGGTTGTGTGTCTTGCCATTTTGTTGCTATAAGCCTTGGGAAAGAAAATCATAGTTTGAAGTTGTTCTGTTGGCATGCTGCTGGGACAGTGATGGGACTGAAAACTTCTTGTAACTAGAAGTACTTATAAATCATACTGCTGAGTAATTTGTGCATGCGCTCTTCCATTCTATCATGGCATGTGGTTAGCCAGAGAATGGGCTAACCCCGAACACCTGTTTTTCCCTGAAAAAAGGCTAATCCATATTATGTTCATCAAGGATTTGGTACAATGGTTTTATGCTGGACGTGTTCAAGAAGCAGAAGTGATATATGAGGCGCTCTCTGTCTCTCTCAAGATCTCAGTGGCTTTTTTAGCTCTTGTCAAAATCAAGAATTTGATTTGCTTCACAGAAGAGTTAAGAGAAAATGCGTTTGGAAATATGTGAGGCAGAAATTATCTGTTTTGATGGCTAATCCAGGTGAAGGATTCGTTGCAAAGGTTAGACTAGGTTGTCAAATTACACTGCAAGAAGTGTGGGAAAGTATAGGAATTGGGTAATTTTCAAATAATGATTTGCTGTTCAACGTTTAGCACACAGGAACAATTGAATGACAAGGCTGCAAAATAATTAGCAAGGAACTGATTTTCTGTAATCTTCTTGGGTTTTTAAATGGGGGGGGGGGGGGAAAAATTTTTGTACTCATTTTTTGGGGGGGGGGGGAATAAATTTTGTGACCTCATTTTTGCTTATACCTGGTACTTCCCAGCATATGAGTACTTGAACTTACATGTTTGTTAGTGCTCCTTTGAATTTGTGTTTTATGAAACAGTAAGAATACAGGTTTAAAAGAGAAAATTATATCATAGAAAAGAATGATGTCCGTTTACTCAGATATATGCACAGGGAGATACATGCATATTTAAATAGTATTTATCCTCTGTCTATGGTTGTAGTGCTTGAACTCAAACTGTCAAGCACTCATCTAGCCGTGACTTAACAAAGCTTGGTTGCTGATATAAAAGACACTGATTTCTCTAAGTTTACAACCAGCCATAAGGGACCAAGTTATACACACACCATTACAGTTAGGTGCAACTTACTTTAAAATAATTTTCTACAGTTACTGACTAAGCACAAGTTTCAAGGAGGTTTAACTGCACGCAATATGAAAATGCAAATACAAATTGCTTCTGTGCAAGTGTAATAAACAAAAAAATATTAGAGAGTCTGGAACTGCAAATTGGAAGTTTTTTTAATCTGGTACTTTTCCAATATTTTTTAATAGCACCTAGGAATGGTAGAAAAAAAATTGAAAAAGCCTCTACAACTCACTTGTATTTTAGTGATTTATACATGCTGAAAGAAAAGCAGAACACCCAATTTCAATTGTGATATTTTTCTGTCCTCCTAAATAGATGGACAAAATAAACCTAAATAAAACAAGCCTAAATAGGCCTAATAAACAGCCTAAGCAGATACACTGTGCCGAACAGCTGAGCCTTTTTATCTGAGCTTGTGTCATCATAAGTCAATTATTTGAGCAGAGACGATTGCTGAAATACAGAAAATCTTATTTCATTATCCATTTCTAAGGATAGTAAGATACTCTATTTCAGAGCAAAAAGGAAGGAAACAGCCACTCTATATACTGCATGGTATTTAAAATAAGTTTCACAAAACGGGAGAAAAAGTTAATACCCATTTACAAAATGTTAGTATAGAAAATGTACTGATTTGTAAAGATGTAAGCAGCATGAGGTATTTTACACAGAAGCTTAAACACTGAAATGTGGTGAGGTATAGTGGGTAAACTCTCTCATATCATGTTCTTGAGACACTAAAATATAGCTGAAAAACAAGAGTTAGTGGCATGCTGACTTACCGAGTATTAAGCAGCAGTTAATGGTTCTAACCGGGTTACAACAAATAATCAAAAAGCTCAAAAAAGCTACTGTCCTGGAGATTACTGTTGCACACAGAAGTAAACAGAATTGTTTGAAATGTGTTTATCCTAAATTAGGAGATGGTACAGTTTACTTCTGTCTCAGCATCTGCTCGAAATGTGATTGCAAAAGTGCAAATAACTGTTATTTGATCCTGCAAAGGCTAGTTTCTTTGAACTTTGTTCAGAACTGACGCAGAAGAAAATTTTAGAAAATACTGAATTAAGCAAATAGCTCAGATCAGATTTGTGCATGCAGTTTTTACATATTTTATTGAAATCCAACATCTGATGCCTCATGAGGTTTTTTCAGCTATGCTTTTGTTGTGGTACTTATAAACATTTTTGTTCAGAAATGTTCTGAAGTGAGAAGTAATGCACCTTAGTAAGCTTACCTGAATTCTCAGAAAGTATGGAGAGCCTTAACATCTTCAAGAACAATCATGTACTATAATTCGTACATTAAAATATTTAAAAAATAATTTTGATAAATTACTCACTTTGGAGAACTAAGAATTGGACAAGAACATGTTTTCATTGAACTTTGGACGTGCACCACTAACGTATAAAATACTTGAACACTATTGTACATAGACAGGATGAAATTCACACCTCTAATGACTGATGGCTGTACAAGACAATCTCCTCTACCTTCTAAATTGGCTCATTCCATGAAATGTCTTAGCACCTATTCTTTGCAACTCCTTGCATCTTTCAAATGTTTAAAAAAACAAAACCCAAAAATCTTACGAAAATTTTAGAGATGGTCCATATTTTTAAAAGCATATTTAAAAACAAAACAAAAACCCTTAAAGTCCCACCAAAACCCAAGCAACCCTCTATCTTCTGTTCTTGTAAAGTTAGTCAAAGGTATTATTCCCCTATGTATCAGCAAGTATTCTAACAATTTTAAAGTCTATATTTTTGTATGGTAAATCAATAGTCAATTGGATTTGTATGCTGATAAATAATTACTTTTATAAGTTTTTCCTGTTCATGGGTGTTAAGCAAGGAATTGTTTATCAGATTTTTACCAGACTGATCCTCTCGTGTGGCTGTTACTTACGTTCTCGCTTTGTTGCGAGGCTCCTTACTGAACGGTACGCATTATAGCTGGGTGGGGCAGAGAATCCCCTAAATCAACGTAAGCTGTCAGTGATTCATGTACAACTTCTTGAGGAAAAAGGATCTACAATGTAAAAAGCAGAGTTCATGGCTTGCTTTTGGAGAAACTTTGTGTAGTACTATGGTAAAAGGATTCATGTAAAATTAAATCTTAGATAAAAAAGAAAGTCTTGACTTTCCTTACTGAATTATGCTGTGGGCATCTTCAGTTTTAATGTCCCTCAGCATTAGTGAAACTGTTTCCTTATTTCACTATATGTAAGTAGGTTTGGCTATTTAAGTATATCAGGAAAATGTTTCCCCTGTAGAGTTAAACAAGAAAAACTTTTAAAAAATTAACTTGGAAAAGTATAACTCTACAGAAGTTTAATATATAGATTCATTGTAGCTTGTGGAACCTGGAAAGGAAATGAGAGGGCAAAATACTCGAGCAGATATTATTTACTGCGAATCACCAATATTAAATGAAAAAAAATCTTCTTAAATTTCCCATCTAGTCCATTCCCCCAGGCAGAATAGTTTTTAATTTTTATCCAATTTCTTGATGTTTACCTGGAACTATAGATTCTAAATGCTACATTTAGAATGTTTCTAAGTCCTTAGGGGCTTCATTTAACAGAGAAGGGATTTAAAGTTCGATGGGTATCATAACAATATTCACAGATAAAATTTAATTTACTGTCCAGGTTTATTTGAATAGGATAAAAGGATAAAATATTACTAGTAGTGAGAGACCAATTTTAAATATCTAATGAGCATCAGCATAGAATGTTAGCCTGATGTTCACCACTCACTTGAAAAATATGAATCAAATTTAAACAGTGGTTTTAACAGTAGTAACAATTGTATAATAAAATGCCCAAGTTTAGCTGTACGTCGTCGTATGTTTTCTTTAATACTTTTCCTTTTTTTTCTTCCTTTCCTGCCTCTGTTCACCCCACTAATGTCCTTTCTTTGCCAGCCCTTTCTGGTAAAGATTAGGATATAAATAGGTACTTGTAATAAAATGTTTTCTAAAAGAAATTTTAGTGGATCTTAGTAGAACTTAAACAGTTTTGTTTTAATTAGGGAACAGAGGTGAAACTTGATTTATTTAAATTGGCAATTAAGCTGTGTTGATCTCAATCAATTCTCATTTTTTTTTATTTAGCTCAGGACAATAAGAATACCCTGTGGAGGAAGCTGCATTTGTCAGTCCTCCGTAGCCAGCAGAAAACTCTCACAACACCAAGAACCCATGAGAATAATGTAGTTTTATGATGGGAGAAAATAAAATGAAGGGCATGTTGTTGCTGAATTCTGCAAGCAAAACATTAAGTTGCATCAAAACACCATAGTGTTATTCCACATTAAATTAGTTGTCTCATACTACAACTTTGGGTTTGCTTCTGCAGTTATCTGTATGTGGAGAAAGAGATGTTGTGCAGAGGGATTTTAATAAACATGTAATATAGGTAGTGCGTTAGACATTACATTGAAGCCTGTGTTTTGTTTTCTTACATAGTGAAAAAGCTACATAGGGAAAATTTTCATCCTGAGGATGAATCCCCCAAAGTACTAGCTTTTTCCTGGCAATCTTAATAAATGCTTAGCAAATGGTAGAGTTGGTTCCTCTAGCACATCAGTGCTTTTGATGGCCTGTTTTTTTCCTTATTTCCAAGCAAGGCAATAACTTTCTTTTTTAAACTTTTAACTTAAATAAACAAATCAAATAGCTTCTTAGCTTTTACTACCTTTTTTGACATATGGTTTAAGGATAGAGCTAAATCTGTGTTATATCGTAACAGATCTTTTCTTTAATGATCATATATTTCGTGCGCTATTTTAAATCACTCAAGTAGAATATCAGTAAAAATACATAAAAGGTTTGTTAGCTTCTTTTCCACTAGCTGTATTTCACAGCAGTGGTGATTTGCCTGATTAAGAGATTAGTCTCCGAGAAGAGCATATCTGAATGAGAATGAACTCCAAATGCTCAGTGGTACCAAGCAGATTATTTTCCACATGATGGAGGTGGTTCTAATTATTTGCACTTTGATTGCTATATTTTATATTACTATTTGGATTACTGTATTGACATAAAATATGCTGCTGTGGTGGCAAAAATAAGTTTTGTATTATACAGAGAGGAGCAGAGACGCAGACAAAATGGAGAGGCATTATGGGGGTTTTAAAGGATTATATGAGTTACGTGCTAGTTCCTGACGTGAAAGAGCCTACAGGCTTGGTGACAGCGTATACATTGAGAATTACAAATCACCTTGCAAAATGCTGTGAAATCTACAACAAAATTTCAGTATTTTTTTAATGCAGAAAACTTTATACGACTTCATTATATTCCACCATCAGGCTCTAGGTCCTTTCTTACATTGTCAGTTGTTTGTTTTAATACAACCAAACAGAATGCTGTGCTTGGTGGACTGTTTTTAATGCGACGATATTTTTCCACAATGGACAGCGTGTGTCCACGATAGCTCAGGGAAGCCTAGAGGGTGCCTTATAGCCTGCAGAGCTCCCAGGTCTCTGGACCAAAACTAGCATGTTAGTATCCAGGCTAAAAAGCTTCACTAATACTGTGTGGCATCAAATTAGTAACCATAATTTATATTTATGTCTCAGTTGCCCTAGGAAGAGCTCTGGTAGAATTTATTTAAACCTGCATGATCTTTTATTTCCTAGGGATAATATATGAAAAGAAAACAGCTCTTCCTCCTTTCATAATAACTTTGGAATTACGTTTTTTTAACTTACTACGGGGAAGCATTCTCTCTTTTTCTTAGATCTTCTGCATGGTGGGAACTTCTGAAGGAAAAAAATCTTTCTTTCCTTACAACACCCCTTCAGTTTGAACTCCAGCAGCAACCAAACAAAAGTTATCTTCTGATTTATATAATAGCATGGTGTAGAATGTCCTTTGTGAGCAGAATTTATATGAAACAAGTTAACATTAGATCAGTATTTTACAGACTGTGGGTGTGTGGTTAAGGGGTAGAAGCAGCATGAGAAGTATTTGTTAAGATATCAACTGTCTCCCAGAAACAAAACCAAATAGCTGTGTCAGCACAGCCCTATGCCTACACTAATTGCCAATAGGGATAAGCTTTCAGAGGTGATGTGGGAAGAGAATACAGAGAAGAGCAGCTTGGGAAATGCAGCATTAATAATATCAGATCATGCGGCATTGCTTAAGTAAAAATCCTTGCTGAATCTATCAGTCATACTGCAGTACAGCCTCTGTAGAGTAGCTGGAAACCTCCAGGTGTTGTAAGAAATGTAGATCCCCATCTAACTTTATTATGTAGTATTGAGAAGTAGGATGTTATTACATTACAATATGGAAACCCACTGAAAACCATTGTAACCATCAGATTCAATGTCTTGTTGTAACCATCAGATCTATATGACTTACTATAGGAGCAGGGCAGCTTTATAAGATACAGCTGTGGGGAAAATGCATTGCTGTGCTCAAGCAATAGGCCCAACGTGCCCCAGAACTGTCCAGGTGACTGTCCAGCTTTGCACAGAACAGGGGGGCGTGTGCATGTGTGTATACATATATATATATGTCTCTGTCTCTCACTCTTACTTGTTGAGGCATTTGTCTCTCTGTCCTTCATTTGTCCTTGATATTTTTTTTTTCATTTTTAGTGTAGTATACTGTGTGTGATGGATGAAGGTGTTATTTTTTTAACTTGATCAGTATTCTATATCAAACAGTGTTTACAAGAGAATATACTGAGACTTCATGTCTAATTTAATTAGCTGAAGCTTAATCTCAGGAGCTACATGAGGAAGAAACCATGTTTTTCTAGTGTTGCCTGTGTAGTTCTGCATTTTAAAAATGCTTTTTTCTTTTACTGCCCCTTTCAGATTCTCCTCTCTTTTTTTTCCCCCTCAAAACCAATTATTGTTTGAAGGGCTTTAAAAACAACAGAAAATACGTAGTTATGTATTACTTGCTGTGATCATGTTTCTGCTTTTGCATGGTTATGACATGGCAAGATTAATACAAGTGTAAGTCAATGTATACACCAAGCCAATTTTCCATATATAAAAGGAATCTAAATTAAAATGGCACCTTGTAAACTCAATATGGCATGTGACAAGTTGACGAATAGTAAATGAAGCCCAGTAATAAAATCCAATTAATTTCAAGTTTGAAAATGTGTTGAAGTAGTTGATCTGGCAAACAAAGTTATTGTCTCATCCTCAGAAAATGAGAAATTAATCTCAAAATTGCCCAGATAAATATAAGTTGTTATCTCTGATCAGTTTGTCAAAGAAAGAATGTGTGTACTGTTACTCTAAGAAAACAGTCATATATCTGAACATGCAATGGTTTTTGGAGAGTTTCAGATTAAAAAATAATCAAGCTCTTCTTAATTGACTTGGGATGAATACTTATAGTTGCTAGCTAATCCTCCATTCCTTGAAATTGATTCTTAATTTAGAAGAGCAATGTCTAGACCTTCCTGTTCGTTAAGGCACAGTAATAAGCACTTAGGATCAAGCTCCTCTTCGTTATACGATAAATGCCTACATTTGTGCTCTGTAACCACTTAAGATTTATTTTCTCTTTTGAACTTCAGCTGTTTCAGTTTGCTTGACTGAGCACAGACATGCCATAAGTACAGTATGTGAAGCACTCCTCCCATTTATTACTGTATCTGACTTTGCAGTTGCTTTTCCTATTGGAAATTCTTCTTCAAAGTGTTGTAAATATTTATTCAAAGAGTGATCTCATCTATGTCACAACTTTCTGTGGGCACATTCATAACCTTAAGAAATGATGTCTTCTCTTTGCAAAAACATATGATACAACTTGAAAACTACCTAATGAGGACGAGGGTGGAAGACACTGCACCTTTTAGAAATACAACCAGTATTGTTAAAATATTAATTTGTTGAAAACCTATTTGTGTATTTTTTTAGAATGTTAACAGAGCAAGTGTATGTCTATATTTTGTGAGCAATAGCACCCGAAAAATTCTGTGTTTTCAAGTTCTGCAATGTATAAACCTTTTATCTGATTTAAATACAAGATTTGATTCAGTCTAATAAAGAAAAAGCTAGGTGAATGATGCAAATTGGTTGCAGATATCAAGTCATGTACTATTACTGCTAGTAATTAATTACTAGTCTTAGAAATGTTTTTCCTTAATGTTATTCTTAAATATTATCTAACAGCTTCTGACTTGATGAGCCCTGAGGCCTGAGAATATCAGGCAAGCATCATACATTCAGGATAGATGTAATTTACATTTAGGGCTTTTTTGTAGTTTAAAAACTGTGGGGTTTGTATATGCCTTGCAGACAGAGTTTTCTAAAAGCCCCCTTTAGTTTTAAACTACCCTGAGTAACAAAACTTAGGGAGGATGAGAATGAATAGCTGCAGGAAAGGCTGAAAAATTCTGCACTGCAAAAAAATCAACAACAAAAAAAGAAACCACAACCAAAAAAACCAAACACAAGTCCCACCAAAAACCACACGCAAACACCTCCCCGTATAATGTTTATACAGTGATGTGTTAAGGTAAGCGATACTGATGTATGATCCTTACAGTAAAATTCTAAAAACTTTGAATTATGTGTTTTTAATTTTTTTTCAAATATGAAATTGGAGGAGGGATGAAGGCAAATTCAGATTAGTGACTGGATGATTATGTGGCTGGGGTTTGAGAATAAATAGAACATCCAAAATGTTACAGTAATTCACAGCTTCATCATGTTAAGGAGCTATATGACAATGTGCTTTGGATTTTATGCATCTTACACATTTTTCTCCTTTCCTGTTACTGACAAATGGTAATGAAAGGTAGATGCTGCAAGGTTAAAGCTTGGTGTGTGATTGTCAAGAAACAATCCTATTTTACAGGATATGCTCTAATATAAGGCCAGTGCTCCCCTTTAGTTTGCTGTTAGGTATTTTGATACTTAAGTTGTTATCTGGCAAAATACAGAAGTATATATTTTATCGCATGCTGTTTAAAATTAGCAAGTGCTTAAACATCTGCATAAGCTGTAACTTTAAGAAATATTTTGTGTTATTCTTAACTATTTGAATCACAGTTAAGATTATCTTCCATTTCTCATCTACCCTTATCCATTTTGCTTTAATTTTCAACTTCAGAGTTTGAGTCTGCTGTTCAAGACTCCCCCACCATTCTGTGTCCAGAAGCCAAGTGATTCCAATGAGATGTCATTTCAGAAGTAGAGAACTGCGGCACTAGAAGCAATAACAGCCCATTTCATATGCTTTTCTTGTAAATTAAACTTTTAAAACATTGACTCTGGGGGAGGGGGGGGGAGATTATTCTTCCATATTTCAACAAGAGAAAAACATATGGCAAGCAGAAAGTGAAGCCATAAATTTCTGACATTGACTTACTCTGCTGCTACTTTTGTCTGTGTCGGCAGATGGTGCTGAAATGCAGCATAGTAGTTGAGAGAAAGTCACACACAGAGTGAAATAAAAAATAATGCTTAGAAGGTGTCCGTTTTGCATTCTGGGCTGTAGGAGGTTTTGTTCTTCGGAGCATCTTTAAGTTAAGTTATAAAACTGTTTCTATTTCTAAATATTAGCAAATTGTGAAAACTATAGTTTAATTTTCTTTTGCAGTGAGTGATACTGAAGTATTTTTGTAAAATGCAAATCGTTGTCACACGTGCACTGGTTTTGTGACACATACAACAATAAAGGACATGCAGGCAACCTGGGCAAAAGATGAGAGGGCTATATGGGTTCGTGAATAGCAATAGGGACAGTGAATTCATTCCTGTGATGCTTGCCACACATCCAGTAAGAAATTGTACCGGGAAAACTACCATTTCCTTCCCAGACTAAGGAAGGATTTACAAAGTAAAAATGTCAGAGTAACGGTGCCATCTAGGGATTAATTTCCTTAGTGCTCTGTTACTACTCTTCCTCTGGGTGTGGGCAGCGCTTAAAAAGTGAGCAATGCTTTTAAAGTCATTTTGCCAATAAGTAACACTCCTGACTTATGTGCTGCTTCTGGATGATATATACTGAAAAGTGTCAGTCCCATTTAGGAAAGAAGGAACTAAATTTCTTCTAAATCTTGTCTTTATTTTCTCTTTTTGGCCAGGAGCAGCTCAAGAAGTAACTAAGTAGAAGCAGTGGAGTTTGGGATGCTGTTCACATGCTGTTGATACAATACTTAACTACACAATTGAGTAGTATTTTCTCTTTTCTCTCATTCAATGCATTGCACGATTTAATAGGAATATCAGCTTTCTAGTATACCTTTTTACTCCCATTCCATTGTAAATCTTGAGCAGAAACTGCCCTTGGCTGCAGTCCCACTCTCTTCAAACTTTGTGTGGGATTAATGGCAATTAATCAAATAAGAGGAAAAAGTGGTAAAGTGTTTCCTCTTTTTGCCAGTCCACATTTTTATATGATCACTGGTATTACATGTGAGTATTTTGTTCAGTGGCAAGAGAGTGAATGTGAACATAGACATGAAAGTTGAGTGGTGTCTAAGGTTTCATGGTGGGAATGTGAATGTATATATCGTTAGGGTTTGGTGGTTTTTTCCAGACAAAATTATAAGTGGAACTGTAAGATTTATTGTCCTTGGTAATACAAAACAGGTAATCTATGATTGGCGTAAATAAGTAACTGAAAAAAGTCCGTTTCTTTCTTGATACTGAGATTTATTACATTTTGTTGTAGTTGTTACATGCTTTGATTGCTTTAAGTGCATTGCCTACAAACGAGCAGCTGTTTTTTGTGGAGGTTGTGGCTCACTCACTGGCCAATGCAAGCCTGATGGTGCATGTGTTTACCTACTTTCATCTCCTGTTTTTCAATTAGTGGCAACCTAGAAGGATAGAAGGCAACAGGTGACCTATACTGAGAATTAAGAGGTGATTTTTGTGTTGTGTAGTTTGGATGAGTCTGCATTGACCCAGCAAATGATCCTGGGTACTTCACTGTTTCAGCATTTCTAGTCTCACTCAGGCTGCCTTAGATAATGACTCTTGGAGAGTGACAGCCAACAGGCATCGAATTGCCGACATTCTCCAGAAGGGAAGAAGTTCCCCAGAAACAAGGGTTCATACAACCTGATGAAGAGGCCACTTAGATGTACTTTCCAGACAGGTTGGGCTATTGCTAAGCTCTTTACTCTATTCCCACCACAGATTAACACTCCTAGTAACATGTTCCTTTTCGTCCACTCCGTTGTATCTCCCTTGCACTCAGCAACCATTCTTACGTGCACTTCATTTTTGCCCAATAACAAGGACTCTATGTTCTGCTTACCTGGGGTGAAATGTAAAATAATATTTAAAATTGTTTCCCTCTTTTCTGATTATTTTCCTTTCTTCTGAGGTAGATTTCCTGCAGAGCTTTTCCAGACTTCGATCAAGAGTTAGCAACTGGCCAAACTGCTGTTGGGTAACAGTAGATAGCCACAGCCTAACATTTCATGTCACTTGGTTTGATAAGAAATCCTCTGTGTTATTTGTGAATATGTGCATGTTGCAAACCGTTGGAGACACAAATAGTACAGAAATTGGCTCTTTTTCAAATGCTTTTGTGTTTTGTTTTCATGGACAGTTGGGGGTGCTATGAACCATCTGAGATAAATGTCTATGTAGAAGTCAAAACATTATTTGAAGAGATGTGAAGATGAGGAAGCTATTAACTGGATATGAAGAAAGATTAGACATCTATAGTTAAAATAGAATAATGCAGACTTTAAAGAAGCTCAGTAATTTCTAGCTCTTCGGCAAAAAAATGAATCATAAAATTGTTATATGCAAGCTTTTTACTAAAGGATTCATTCTAGTAAATAGTTTAAGCACTGTGTATCAGCTGTCAGATCAACTCTTATATCAATTACAATGTCATATTTTGAAGGGAACTAAACACCCCAATGTCAGAAGAATTCTTACCCCATATCTTACACTTTAACTTTAAAGAATTGTTAAAAACCCAGCTGCAAATTAACCATACTTCTCATGAAACACGTGTTATCTACTTTACCACTCTTGACCTTATCATATGGTAATTTTCTAGCTTTTAAGATGTAATTTTTGAGATTTTCAGAGGTACTCCCAGTTTCTTCCTAAGGTGCTTTTGCTGTCTTAAGTAGTCTTTAAATGATTTACTTCTAGTACTTTCACTTTATATTTTGTATGTTGATTGCTTGCTGAACTCTTGCCTTGATGTATGAATAGTAAACGAAGCTATAAAAAGCTTTAAATTTAATTTGCATCAACTTCTAAAGTCAGATTATTTCATATTGCAAAGATGAGTTTCCTAATCTCTATTACATAAACTATAGAGAAGATTTAATAAAATTAACTCAAATAGTTTACTACTGAAGAAACATATGTTGAAAAGGCTTTGGGTTACCAATGATTTCATTGAAAAGTATTCTGTTTACTTGGATGGTTTATATGTAAACCTTTTCTTAGAAAGTTAGAAAAAAAAGTGTATTTCTCTTTCATGCTTTACCAAACTTATCAGCTCTGTACTTAATAGTTTTCAAGGTTTTCGAGAAGGCATCTCAGCCTTTAAAAAAAAAGGCAAACATACAAATAAAACATAACAAACAACAGCAAAGCCTTAATTGAGCTGATTCATATTTAGGATTTTAACATATCTTAAAGTTCTTATTACTGCTTGCTTGAAAATCTTCTTATATAAGGCTTACAACCTGAACTCTCCCATTGTATATCAATATTTTCAATAAGCCCAGTTAGTTGTGTGGCAACATTTTCAGTGACCCCAGTTAGAACCGTAGAATCATAAAATCATACAGGTTGGAAGGGACCTATGAACATCTTGTAGTCTAACTAGTAGGGCCAAGTGTGGCATGTTGCTCAGGGCTTTGCACAATTGGATTTTCAGGGATCTCTAAGGATGGATGTTTGCCAATCTTCTTTTAGCCTCTGTTCCAAGACTAATTGCCCTTACTGTGAATAAGCTTTTTTCCTTTATTAAGATTTCCCATGTTCTAACTTGTGACCGTTGTCTCTCATGCTTCTGCTGTGCACCTGTGAGAAGCACTTGACTTAATCTTCTCTATGTAGTTGTAAATATCAATAGGTTTTACCTTTAGCTTTAAGTCTGAACAAACTTGTTTCTCTCAGCTTCTTGTGTGTTGTGCCCCTGGCCGTCTTGGTAGCTTTGGGCTGCACTTCCTCTAGTATGTCTGTCTTATACTGGAGAGTCCAAAACTGATCATAGTGCACAGTTAATGTTGAGCATTAAAAGCCTGAGCTTATAGAGCAAAATAATAAAAAAAAAGACAAAATCATGGTCTGAGATAACAACAGAAAGCAGTAACCGCTCTCGTGCTATAAATAGCATTTAAATAAAGGCCAATAAATTACAGTAAATGATGCTTCTATAAGGTTCAGAGTTCTATGAGAGAATATCTTTTGGAAAGTTAACTGATACAGATTTAAAGAGACCTCAGAGCAATTCAAGACAGGTAGTGAGAAAGATTAGAAATTCTCACTATACGAGTATACTTGACTATTAGTCTGGGTCTTATCTAGCTTCAGCTTCCAGCCATTGAACGTTGTTTGATGTCTTCCTTCTAATACAAGAATTCTCAACTAAATCAGTCAGTGTTCTGATATTTGTCAAAATCCTTTTGAAATGTCCAGTATACTTTCCAGAACTGCAAATAAAAGTGGTGGGTTTTTTTAAAATATAGTTTAATTCTGGTACCTGACAACTCAGAGTGCAATTACAGATAAGAAATGAACAACAAAAGATTTCATTCAACCTATAATTATTATTCAATATTATAGGTGACTAATGATGAGAAATTGGCAGGCATGACTTGCAAAGGTTGTTTCCTTAATTTCTCCTCAGTTACTCTGTACAATATCACTATCTAACCTATTCCTGGGCCACTTAATTGAGATTGCTCTGAGTTCTTCCATCTGAAATATATCCTAGTCCCAAAGATTTTTTTTTCTGAATAATATGTCCTTCCTATCAACATAGTTGAATCACCCGTGATCATCTGGCTTCTCAGATATTGCAGCTTCCTTCCCTGATGGGTATGGCAAATGTGATTTTTACCCTGCATAATGCTATGTTCTAGACAGCTGTTTCTCAGCTTTCATTTTACATCTCTGGCTCATCAACTGGCTTCTACTCGGACCTAATCCCCACTTAATGATCATTCACATCATGAAACCAGCACACACAACTGATCGTTTTGTGATACCGGTCTAGTGCTTTAAGGCATTTTCTCATGCAACCTGGACCCTTAAGAAGGGTTTTCTGCAAACATCCTCAGTTGCTCCACTGGTCTTCTTTAAATATCTCCTTAAAACCTTGGTTCTGGGGTGCTTAAAGAAACATGACAGCTGTTAACTGTGTGTCTGCTAAAACCCCTCCAACACTCAAAGTAAAATGCTCAGTGGGAAGTGGTTAGAGGTTACCCATACCTACAGCTCTTGGTCATGAAGCAGGATTTCCTGCTCTTTTTCTGACCCAAGAGCTATACATCCTAAATTACAGTGGAGCCAGAGTATTTAGAGTGTCTAGTTGCCTCATGGGATTGGACTTCTGGATGTAAAGAGACGACTCGAAAGAATGATTTGGGAACAATGGCATTCATCTTTCTTCGGAGGAAGTGTCTCTTTTTTGTGTTGACTGTAGAGGAAGTCAAAGTAAACCACCTCTCTAAATGGGATGCTAAAGGTGTTGTGATGTGTTCTCCAGGGTTAGTACTGATTTTTATAATGTTTTGTTTTATTAATGTTCTCTTAGCATTATGCTGTAAAATTTCTGAGCCAAAAACAGACTTTCAAAAAATTATTTATAAACAGTGCTTATCAACTTATTGGCCGTGTTTGCAAAACATAAGTATTTCTAAGCTCAGTCAATTCTTACGCTGTGACAAGGAGAAATTTAGAGTCATTCTGCACATCTGATTTACTTGAATTCTCAGTAAAGTTTAGAGAAAATTCTGTAGAATACGCTGGAACTTAGCGTAAAGCCACGTACAGGAAAAGTGTTTAGTCCTAGGTGGTCTAAGAAACATTAGTGAAAGCTGGAAAACAAAAAAGGTGAGCCCATAAGAAGAGATTATAGGAGCTTTCAGAACCAACAGAGGCCACTTACAGATGGAGAGTTAAAAACAAAACAAAGTGTGAAAGATATCAGCCATTCAAAATATGGAGTGGTAGGCATGAAATGACAACCTTATTTAAAATATTGTTAGTGTGAAACAGCTATATCTCAATGTTCTTTAAAGGTCTAACTAAAATTATTTGCATGTAGTCTCGAAGAACAGAAGCAAATGAGCTGTAAAAGTGCATGCTTTCTTTTAATCCAGTATATTTCAAAGGTGGTAAGAGATGATGTCAAAGTATAATGCAAGTTAACTACATAGTTCTTTTTTTTTTTTTAATTGAAGTGACATTTGTATTTAATGTTATTTTATAATGCTAGGGGCTTAACAGAATTTGATTAAAGCAATTTGGTGAAGGTATGGTCTGTTTTGCTGCTGCATCCTGTTGACTGTAAAAGCCCAAGAAACAGGCAGTAGGTCCCATGTGTCTTGTAGATAGCAATGTCTAAAAAACTCTTCAATGTAGTGTGCTAGATTTTCGGAGATTGCACATTACTCCACTGCAGTGGCTGTGGGAGAGTTTAAAAAAAAAAAATTAATAAAATTTTCCATCAGAGACATTGGCTGCTAAATGCCCTGGATGTAAAGACTGCAGTTGTATCTCAAAATCTCTTCTGAGCTTTTCGCAGATTTTATAAAATTATATTGTGAAGAAAAATGTCTAAGTAATAGTTTAGATAAGAAATATTCTATATGTCCTGCAGATCCCTGAATCACCCCCATGAGCATGATTAAATGTTTTCTGTTTATGTGTTTTGTTTCATATCTAAGTGTAAAATTTATTCACTTTCAGAACAAACAAAAATCCTACCAAACTCTTAACCCCCTCCAAAAAAACCCCAACAATTATCACATTTAACCATTTAATTAATGCAATTAAATTAATTGCATTTATTAGGGGGATTTCTAGACAAATGCTATCCCACAATTAGTCCAAATGAATTGAAAATTTTAAGTTTCTATAAGTAAAACTAGAACTCCAGCTTTTACTACATGTGAATTGTAATCATTTTTAACAACTAAAATATGCAAAGTCAGCACTAGGAAGTATTCTAAAGCAATGTTTAGAAGTTGTTTTAAAATAGCAATGAACAGTCCACTTTTTTTTCCTTGAGTAAACCACAATTTGTCACCTTATAATTTCATTAAACCCTCCTGAAATTAACTTCTCTTGTCATACAGCAAGGAGTAAAATACCTGCATAACAATAACAAAAGTATGATTTCCTTTACTACATCTACTAAATCTGGTCTCGACCAGTTCTTCCAAAGCAACTCCAACTACTAGGTTACCATAATGCAGTCCTAATTTTTCAGAGTTCATATGGTTTCAAAGTTCTTAAAATCATTCTGGACGCGAATGTGCAACTCCTGAGGGCGCCTCGGAGCCTTCAAGTCTTGTTTTGCCTATGAATTTCTAACTGGCTCATTCTAATTTCTAACTGGCTCATTCTTTTTGTATTGATATTGCTCTCCTGATGTACAGAAATGTTCGTATTTGTATAATTCTTTGTTGCTAAGTAGCCATTTTTCCTTTCAACTGTTCATTCACCATGCATGTGCAAGATCACATGCTGTTTTGGGTGATCAACAGGACCATGATGTAACCTGACTTCACGTATCTCTACTTTACCATAACTGTGTTTCCAGGAAGTAAATACAGAAAGGCAAGCACTAAAATATTTTTTTTATACATAGTTTTATAGCTGGGTAGTTCCCCTTTCAATAACAGATGGTTGGTTGTGTGCAGCTGAGACTTCCACTTTGTAATCACAAGAAAGGGAAAAGAACAACTTTCAGGTTCGTGCAAGCTCAAGTTCCTGGGCCTGGTAAAATCTGTTCAAGCTATTCACAGTCCATTTTTGACTCCTCACTATATCAAGAAGTTCTTTCTGCCCTGCACTGTTTGTATAGCTAGCATTGTTCTTCTGCTTTCCCCTTCTAGAACTTCATACCTTCTGTAAAAATATTTTTTAAATTATATTTAGGAGTGACAGCTGTAACATACCCTCATGCTGGTTTTAGGAAGAACACCTACAGGAGAGGAACAGCAACTTGTTCTCACAGGAGTCTCATCTGAGGTTTCCAGTTGAATAAAAAACAAAACACACACAAAAAACACCTAATTACTGCTCTAATTCAGCTGGACCACTTCAAAAATACTGCAAACCTTTCATGTTGTGCAGCAAATATGCCCGAAATCTCTGTGGTTTCAGCAAAAAAAAAAACTTAGGCAGCTTACTGTTGGAAGATCTTTGGGCAACTAAGGAATTCGCTTCCAAGAAATAAAGCCAATTATTAGTAATTAAATAATATTAAACCCATCAAACTGACTTTACCTAACTTTTTTCAATTAGATAAGGATTTCATAAAATGTTGTGTAGTATTTCTGAGAAAACATAAATCCATAGCTACTGTTGCGGAGTTCAGAAGAAAGGAAAGAGGCTGGTGCACCCTAAACAGTGGCTTACAAGAGCAGCATCATCATTGGTGATTTTTATTTCTTTTCAAAAGGGAAAATGTTATTTCCTGACCAGCTCTTAACGGGAATTTTTTAAAAGAAGCAGAACCATTGTGCATGTCCACTGGCAGTTCACTTATAGAAACACTGTGTTTTGTAGTCCCTTGTCACTGTATTGTTATCGTCCATAGAAGTCCCCGACAGCCACTCAGAAAGCGTGACAATACAAAGGAGAAAAAGAAATAACTATTAAATTTGTCTACCCTTTAAGTAAAGTTGCCATTTTCCCCACAATCTGTCACAAAGTAATTGTTTTGCTATCTAGCTGTAGCAAATTTTAACAGCAAGAAACTCATTATTTAAAGAGCTTTTAAATTTCACATTTTATCTCATTCAACAGTAATCTTCCAAATTCTGTTCCTTTATTCTGCTAATACCACTGACTAAATTGCTAGCAACATATGATTTCTCATTTGGGTTGATGTTCAATGCTGAAAAAAGCTGTAGTCCAACATGCTCTCATTTTTGTTTTTGTGGTGTTTTTAGCACAGTATTCTTGAATACTTATCACATAAATTGTCTCAGGGAGCTGAGCTTATCTGTGAGGGAAGGAGAGAACAAAAGGCCCACCTGTTTAGGTATGGGGCTATGTTGAAAAGCTAACTTTCCTGCACTCAAGTTTGAAAATTTTGAATTTTTTTTTTTTAGCCTGTGCATACTTTACCTGGGCGGTCTGCACTGCTGTGGAATGAATCTAGAAATGGACGGGTGGGTGGTACATGGCTGAGGCAGGAGACTAGTTTCTTCCTTCATGTATCTTACTAAGACAATAACCTTAATGGTTAAACATAGCTGTTCTTATACTTTCAAATTCTAAGATAAATCATATAGTGATTTTATGACATATGTACAGTGTTATATGTATTTATGTCCATCTGGAAAAAAATATATTAAAGTTATAGTTTAATGCATGGGGATCTGTATGTGCTGAAAAGCCCAAATACTGCCCTCAAATATTGGCTAAATATGTGTAAATATCTTCTCTAACGTTTTATGCAGTTATGAAAAAAATCACTTCTCTGCCTCTACATCTATCTTGTATTCTGTCTATTTTTGTGGGGTTTTACAATCAATGTATCTGAAAAAAAAAATCCCTGATTTCTAGGTTGCATCTTAGAATTATTAGAATTACATTGAATTACATAAATGACATTTAGTGCTTGGAAATTTTTGTGAATGACTTCTAGCTTCTGCTGAGAGTGAATTCTTTTTACCAAACGGTAACATTTTTGGCACAGTTTTGTGTACTATTCTATATGTATCTTATTTACAAAACAATTAAATAACCTCCTAATATTATAATGTTTCTCATGAAACATTCACGTGACTAAGCATAAGATATAATTAAACTTTGCTATTTTTTGTTATTTGATGCAGTTATGTACCTGTATTTTCTACATCCTCAATATGCCTTCATAACAAATCCTGAAATCTGTTCAAGCCATTAAATTTGTATTAAGGCATCTTGTACCATGGTTAATCATTTAGAATAAGGTTTTTCGTTAGATGTTGAGGGCTTCATACCTTTTCTCATCATTAGGTATGGGTTACTGTCTCAGTAAAAAGACTTATTATTAAGATTTTAGCCTCCTTTTCTTCCTACCTGCTGGCAATGAATGGATCTTTTTAAATACTCAGTATTAGTTCCCTGAAGACTAAGTTTCTGAAATGTGCTGCTCATAAGGATGTAAAGGCATTTTGCAGCTGCGTAAGTCTAAAGGGAGAGTCTGGAACTCAGTTCATTGGAGTTATTTTTATTCTTTTAAGTGAAATCAAAATCTGATCTTAGACGGTTTAGATGGGGAGTTCTCTACTGAATCTTTCTAAGAAAAATACATTTTAAACAACCTAATGTTATTCTCAGAATGGGCTGATCTACCAGGCTTTGAGGCGGAAGGGGGGCAAGTGAAAATCAGCAAAGTGCTGGGATAACATTTTTGCCCCAAATAGGTGGACAAATTAACATTGTAGCACAACATCATCATGAGGGATTTTAAAGCTATTAATCAAAAGTGATAACCTTGTACCTTTTCTTCTTGGTTCAGGAAGGTAGTCCATACGCTGTAGCCTTTGTATGGCAAATGAGATACAGATGCCCTTTGCTGAAAGGAACCAGGTTTTGTCCAAATTTATCTAAGCCATCTGCAGGAGTTTATTTGTCAACTTAATTGGAGGAAAAACAAGTTATCAATAAGGCATAATTTACTTAGACCCTAACCTTGCTAGGATGTACATTCTGGTAACATTTAGCTGCTCTATTAGGTGATTGTTCGTGTAGTTTATGCTTAGGCAGTATATATTTTGAACATGCATGTGTAATGTAGCTACAAAACCTTAGGCAAAATACGCTGCAGTATCAGCCCTTCAAGGTGACTTTCTTTCACGCTTTGGTGCTTTTTGCATTTCCATTCGTCTATGTGCCATATCTCGCTTCATATCCAGCTGGATTACACAGAAATTGATCGTGATTTTTAAGATAGAGCCAAAACTCCCAGGAGATCGCCTTTATGCAAATCACATTCTCTAGAGGAGTGAATAGATGCTTAGAATAAAGGAAAAGTGGATAATTACCTGTTGGGTGGTAAATAATCATATGCCTAAAAGAAGACAGGAAAATAAGCACTGCGTGTGTTTGTCTTTGATATTCTTGCCTTTGATATAATTTAGAATTCTTGGTAGAGTACTTAATATTTAGAGATGAAATGTCATTTTACAGACAGAGGAATTTAATCCGGTTATATTTTCTTGCTCTATTGCACATTCTTCATTCATTTTCCCAATCTGTTTGTATATTATATTTCTGCAAATGTAATTGTTTGTTTGTTTTGGAGGGGGTGGTCGTTGTTGTTTTTTAAGAAAAATATATGCATTTAAAACTTAAAGCAGTATGAGATTGGAAAATCCTGCCTGCCCGACAACAGTTGTTCTGGTTTGGGTTTTTTGTTTTGTTTATTTTAAGAGGCAAAACCACTCACAAAAGATTTAATTTTGAAATCTTAAGAAAAATTCTAATTCGTTATGAAATTACAAATACTATATACACACACTGACTCTACTTGTAATGACAAAATATGATACATACACTCTGACTACTTCTAATGACAAAATGAAAAAGATTAAAATCACTTTTTAAATTTCTTTCCTGTTATAAAGGGACTGTAAGGGGTTCCATGTCCATAAATTGTATGTGTAATACTTGAATGATAGAATTTATAATTTGAGGCATGGTTTCAAATGGATGCTTTAGAGTATACATGTTACTTTTAACCTCAAAGGAAACACTATTGCTTTTTCCACTGCCTGTTCTTCAAGTGTAACATGTATGTGTGTGAGGAGTAGCAGTATTACAAGGTGCAAATAGAAGTGAAATGTTTAAGTTGAGTTGACGAATTTTAGCAGTTTGCAGTGTGCAGGTCTGAGTCCTGAAAAATGTTATCAATTGCTTAATACATGCCCATATGTCTCTATATGTGCCTAATATATGTGTGTATGTGTATACATTCCTAGTCTGATTACTTTCATTTTAGGAGGATTATTCCTATGCTTCAAATTAAGCAATCAAGATTCTTTTCAGGATCAGAACCCTGTTTACTTCTTACAGAAGCTTATTAATAAAATATTTATAAAAACAAATTCCAGTCATCTGTATAAGTTCTAAAGAAATCTTTGAAACTAAGAATTGCACTGTTGTTTTTTACTGTTTGTTCTTATGCTATTATTCTTAGTTGCTTTTTGCTCCTTTTGTTTACTTAATGACAACTACAAACTCATCAAAGACCTAGCTAGTGTGAATTCATGCTTAAGCCAGCTCTACAGATTTTTCTTGTGAAATGTGAATCGGTACCTTCAAAAAGGTAAACTAATTTTTTTCTTTAGAGCATATGTTAAAAGATCATTCCCCCCCCCCCCCCCCCCTCC
>NW_009634077.1:26888-40148 GCF_000690535.1 Cariama cristata
TGGTAATTAGTTACATCCTGACTTCCATGGTAGATAAGGTTCCTCTTGATAGGTTTCACAACCTCACTAATAATTAAATAAATGAGCTTTTTAGTTCTTAGATTAACAAACTCATTGTTTTCATTTATAAAGGTAGTATTACAGAATCTCAGAATGGTTGAGATTGGCAGGGTCGTCTGGTTCTATGCCCTACTCCAGCAGGGCCAGCTAGAGCAGGTTACCCAGGACCATGTCCAGATGGCTTTAGGATATCTCCAGGGATGGAGGCTCCACAATGTCTCCAAAACCTTTATGCTGAGCAATCTGTTCCAGTACTGTCACCCTCGCAGTTAAACAGTGTACCTTGCCTAGTGCAGCCCAGGATACCATTCACCACCTTTGAGGAAAGGGCATGTTGCCAGCTCATGTTCAGCTGGTCCACCAGGACCCCCCAATATGTATCTACAACTTTAAAATGTAAGTGGATTTGAATTACATAGATATTTTTCCTAAAACATTGGCAAGATTTACTTATCTGTAGTTTTTCATTGGAAAGAAAAAGAAATCAAGTTGGTAGTTTGTTAAAAACTGTCTAGTTGTATCTCTTGGTATTCATGACTCTGCTGTTATATTTTGCCTTTACAGTTATTCTGGTTCTGTACTGAAATGCTAACTAGATTATTGTGTCGGACATTATACAAAATTCAGGTTATCTTTTATATAGATTAATATAATTTTCAAAGAATATTCAATACAGTATAGTCTGTTTTGCAAGATATCAGAAATGGTATTTATTACTGTTTTAGAATAGTTGCCAGAGCACAAAGAGTAGATACAGCTACAGTGGAAATCAAGCAGCTTGCTTTCTGTAAATCATCAGCTTGTGCAACCCTTGCTCATATTGATAAACACTTTATAGATAATTACTACTAATCTGCTATCCAATGTGAAGAGACTAACAGGGCATGACCACCAAACTTCCAGCTTTTGAAACCATTGAAACAAATATTAACAAGTATCTCAGTGATAAAATTCTTGACAGAAAAGAAAATTACAAATACGTTATGATAGATAACTACTTTAATCCACAATATAATGTGGCTGTAATGAAATGAGTTATGTAGGAATATTATTATTTTATTCTTCATAAATATTCACCAAACATTGAAGAAAATTATATTCAATAAAGGGAACTTCACACTGCACTGTATGACTTAAATATCTCCCAGGACCACCTTCTCTGTCATACAGCTAGAATCGCACGTGTCTGGGTCAGTCAGCTCACTGTTGAAATACACCATATAATTTTTCACAAGTTCTTTGAGCATCAGTTGAAAAAGCAGTTATTGGTCCTTGTTTCCCCAGTTTCAACCTCACCTTCTGATATCTTATGTGTTCTGTACATACTTCTTACCAACATTCAGTACCCCTTTCTGTAGGATTCTGTGTAAGCTTTTACATTTTAATCCTGTAGTTTTACAATCATTTTTATTGGGGAAAACAGGGTAGTTAAAAATAAGGAAAATATGGTTCTGCTTTTCTGGATCTCCATCAACTGATCTAAAAGGGTGCAGCCTTGAAATCTGTCAGCAGTGTGTTTTTCTTTCCTACAGTAGTTATCGCTTCATTTCCTCTGAGGGAGCAAAGATGTGATAAGATAAAAGAAATGAAGCTTTAAGTTATCTTTTTAATCCTCATTCCTGAGATTACTTTTAAAGAAGGTATTTCCCCCTATCTCAAGGGATACTCCAGTGTAACTTCTACTAAAATTTATTTTAGGAAATGTGTTGTTTGTAGAGATTGCAATAATAAGATTAACACAAAAATTCATATCACAGTTAGTAGTTATGCAGAATAATACAAATGTGATATATTTTAGTCAAACCTTGGATCTTTAAAGAGAAAAAGCAAAATACCTCCACTGTTTTTTCCTAGCAATTTCTTATGTAAACATAGTCTTTTACCCTTCTATTTTAAGATTCAGCTAAAGTAATATTTTGCCACTAAAAAGGCCATCTGTTAGTCCATCAGTTATCTTGTTAGAAGCAGCATTAAGCTTATCTTATCGTTTTTTAATATTTCATAGGAATTTCATGGGTAGCTTATCTACTAATTATATGTATTAACCAAAAAGGGCCATCTTATAATGGGAAAGGTTAGGATTGCAGGCATCAAAATTATGTATCAGTGTCTTCAGCTTAGACTGGAAAAGGTTGGATCAGACAGTTGATATATAGCACAACTCTGCCTTGTAAAGAAAGGTCTTGTAATATAGAGGAAAAAAAATCAAGGTAAAAGTTGGATGAAATATGGAATTAAGGGCCAAGCAAGCATTCAAAAACCCCAAGTAAAGAAACTACTTAATGCCTTGAGTCAAACTCTGCCCAGTTTGAGACTTTACAGGTGTGGTTTTTTTGAAAGCAACTATTAAAAATAACTGGGGTTATATTTTTTTAAAATGAGCTATGCTTTAGCTACTTCTACAAGAATAAGGTAGACTTTTGATGTTTTTATCAAACTTATATACTGTCAAATTCTGTGTGACTGTTTCAAAGCATAATTTACTACTTTGAGTAGAGTTTGACCATAATTTATCAGGTTTGTCTTGTTACTTGGAAAGGGACACACCAAAACAAACTTTCTCACCTGAAGAAAATATGGACTCATCTTTTTGTCTTATCAGGAAGGCTTGCCCAAGACTGCTAATGCTAAATCTTATCTTTTAAAAACGTATAACTTCCCTCTTAAACACTGAACTATCACAAAGCGATAAAATTCTCTTGCTATAAAATTCTTATTCTGTAGTAAGAAGCCATTTGCTAGTCAGTTGTTTGGAATCCATTGTAATAATATTAATTTTTATTTATCCAATATTTTATATTCAAAATGTACAAATACAGTGAGTCATTTATTTTATGGAAGAATAGTATTTCTTTGCAGCAATTTCCTAAAATACCTTTAATCTGTTTAATTAAATAGAAACCTTTCCTTTATCAAAAAGGAATATCATGATATGGCAACATGTGTGACTAAAGATTAAAACAGTGTGAGAAAAATTATAGGAGGTGTTATCGGAAGGAAAGTGCCATATTACAATGTAGGAAAGAGCACGTAAGAGAATTCAAAATTGCTCAGAAAACTGACTATTAACAGTAGTTCAGAAGTGACCTAGAAAATTAACATTGTTTTATAATATTTAATCCATAAAATCCTTTCTTATATGTCTCTAAAGCTGCAATCTGTAATGTGTGTGAAGAAACTGCAAGTGTAAACTTTATCTGAAATTTAGAGCTTGATGAAATTGGTTTTGTCTTCTATCTGATTCTTCATTAAGGCATGGTAATTGCTTTATACTTCTTTCTATCAGTTGCACCATCATCTTTCCATAGTGAAAGGCTGTCTTTAAGTAATCACAGGAAGATTATTTAAAATTTTAGAATAGTGCTTACTTTTAAGACTAGTTCTTTCTAGTTTTGTTTATCAGGTGTTTTGCAATCTTTTTTCCTATGTCTTGTTGACTTTGCACTTAGTCCCGTATACAAATGACGTTTTTTCTTACTTTTTCTTTCTCTTAAAGTTTCTCTTTTGAAAATGTAATTATGTTTTGATGAAATATCTTTAGACAAAAAATGAGAAGACTTGGTGTAAATAAAGTCAACTTCTACAATTTTAATTGTTTCTCTCACCTCCACAGCAGCCTAAGTGCATGTTTATAAGCATGTTTGGAAAACTGTCAGTGACTTGGATGTGTCTTGTGTGCGAGGAGGAAGTCATCCTTACCGAATGTAACAAGTTTATTATCTCTTTGCTAGAATAATTTCTGTAGTCTGACTTATCTGTATGTGAAGACAGAATAGCTCAATATGTAAACCTGATGCTGGTCTTAAAAGGAAAAGCAAGCAGGAGGGAAGCAGAAAGGGGGGGCAGCGCTAAAGATACGATCAGCAGGAGTAAAAAAGATCATCGTTGCCCTGTCTTCTGTAGTGCCATGGTGGAGCTGATCCTTGCTGAAAGAGGCATCATCAGCTCTGTGAACGTTTCTGTGATTGCTTGTATCAAATGGTGAGCAAGAGTTCTGAGGGGTGTTGTGTTTTTTCCTTCCTGCTAACACGCTGAGCAAGCCAACTTATTAATGATCCTTCCCTTTATAGGGAGTTCAAAAGTGACAGGAATTTGCGAGATGCGTTTGGATGCTAGAGAACAAATAGAACTCCCATATGCATACTATAAGCAGCAAGCAGAATTTGTCTTTCATACATGCATGCTATTAAACACCAACTGGTTTTGTTATTTTGAAATGATTTTAGAAATCCTCGCAAAGTCTCGTCTGAGATTTCCTTTGCATTTTGAAGGAAATATCCTTCCCAGCTAATCATGTCCAGCATTTTAAAACTTTGGCTGTTGTTACAAGAGGTCACAAGGATTTTATAGCTACTTTACAAATCTGTCAAACTGAAGAAGCAACCTGTGAGTGGAATTGCCTTGGGTTTGTATCAGTACATTGCAAATGGTTCATCAAGTTTAAGGAAGATTTAGCAAAAGTGACGGTATCTTCTATTGACTGTAGAGAAGTATTATATTTGGTAATTATAGACTACATAGCATAGTCTTTTAAGAGGATTGGTTGAGAGGCTATGTGAGTTGTATCGTTAGCTGTTGATGCTTGGATGTTGGGTTAAAAGGTCAGGAGGCCATTGGACTCCCTTAGGAAAACAGTCATATACAGAAATTACTTTTCACTTGTTCACCGAAGTACTCTGAGTTTAAAATATAAAACTGCTGTATTTAGCTAAATACGTCTTGTATATGAAATTTGTGGCTTCCTAACCCAAGTAATGTAGACAAATTGTTCACACACATTTTAGAAGTGCATTTTCTGGCAAGTTTTTTGATCAGTGCCTGTGATAGATTTCAGTCTGAAATTCATATTTTTAGATATGTTTTTCAGCAACTTTTTTAGTTTCTCAGGTTTTCACATGTTTTTGAGCGTGTAATTTGAAACTTTGTATTTACTATAAAATATGTACGTTGACCCCCTGTATTTGGAGATGGTGTCTTTCGCTATGTTAAAAAGGCTGTCTTTATGTGTTAGATCTGTCTTTTTTTTTTAAGCTTATCTTGATTCCAGGAAGTAAATGGAAGACTCAATTAATTCAATGGAATAAGATTTTGGCGTGCAGGAATCATTAAGAAATGATACAGTATTGTAGTAGGAAAAGGACCAAAGAGCATAGGTTGAACCAAGGGTTACCACATAACAACCCATTAGATGAATTCAATTAACGATTAAGTACATGTATGTGTGTACATATGTATATTTGGTAGGTTTTTTTATTATGAGGTTTAATATTTGCTAGAAGGAAAGATCTATTGGAAGCTCTGTGTGTTGTATTGTTTTTCAAAGCTAACAGGGAGAAAATGGAATTAAATGTTTTTAAAGGCTTTGGATTTCCAAGACCATTACACTGAAAATAATTATATTGTTCTTAGAAACCTTATGATATCATCTGCATTCATTCATGAGAAATCACAAGTTTTCTCTCTGTTATCTGTTTATATTCCTTTCCTTATTGACAATGAATCAGTAAATAACCAGTGAGAGATCTCAACTTCAGAGGAAAAAAAGCAAATTGGTCTTTGAATAACAAATTACTTCATATAGGCTTATAGTTATACTTTTTCAGTCTTAGGGGGCAGTTTCATTTAAAGTATAATCATAACAAATATGTGGAATAAATTGCTTTCACCTCTATAGTAGCTAATAAGCCCCCTTAACACCATGACAGCACTTAAATCTAGAATAGGTTTGAAAGAAGAAAATAAAATTGTGGTTTTTCCACCTTGGGAGATTTGGATAGGCTTTAGAAGTTCCCAACAGATGAAGGTGTTTTTCTGTTGATTGTTTTGTGCTTATTTTGCTGCTGTGAAGAATACTGTGTTCTAATAGATATTTGTGGTCAAATCCCTGCAGGCAAAAAAACATAAGAAAACTCTCAGCAAGTAGTAAATTCAGTTGCTGAGTTACCATGTTACTGTACTACTACATATGTCTTGATTTCATCTAAGCAGCTGTGTTTTGTGATGTAAATACACCTTTATGTCACTACATTTAGTGATGTAAATACACTTGGTGTCTTGTATAGGATGTTCTTTGCATGTGCCAAACAACATTGAAGTGTGTAGAGAGTACACTGTTAATTTATGTGGATTTGGGATGAAACCTCTATATCCTCCAGTACCTAGAGTTTCTTTTCTAGCACTTCATTTTTGTGAGGATTAGTATTTGGTATGTATTCTGTTCCTCGCAGACAGCAAGACAAAAAACAAAAAAATTACTTTAAAAAAAAAAAGTAAACCAAGAAGAATCTTATTACACGGTTATTTTGGGGTTTTTTAACCTGTGTTTTGAGCAGACTCAATTATTTGAATATTACTAGCCAGAAAGTGTGAATACTAGCTTTGTTTTGTGACTTTCTGGAGTGTGGTTGATGACAGCACTATTTTTCTTTTACAAAACTGAATTAATAGTCCATAATCAGTGCTTACTGATTTCTGATAACTACACCAGTTATTTCCAGCTGGTGCATCAGACTTTCTTTTATTGTTAGCTGTATATATTCTTGGCGAAAACCTGTTGTGTTTCATCTCAAGGTGTAAATTACTGAAATAGCAAGCTCAACTGCTAATTAATATTAGTAATTAACATTGTACAAACAGTATGCATTGCGTTTGGCAAACAACTGGGAAGGCGAAGTCCCTGCCTAGAAGAGCTTACAGCTAATAAAATACAAAATGGGTATGATCTGCATACAAAAATTTATAAATATGTGTTTCTGCATGGGTCTAAAATGTGTGCAACTATAGATGTGTACAAAACTTGGCATTCTTTTCATAATGTAAAAAATACAATTTTGGTCTAAGTACTTGTACATATTAACTAGTAATATGATTTTTCTTATTTTATTTGTAATCGTGTTTGTGGCCAGAACAGAGTTTTTCCCAATGAATGTTGGATGAAGTAGGTATAGAATTAGAAACAACTATCTTGAATGTGACAGTTCTCCTTGTAATACCTAAAAAGGCACATATGTATATATTGTTCCTCCAAACTCGTTTTCATATGCAGTCAACATGCTTTCTTGATAAATGGTTTTCTCTCTCGTCCTTTTATTGTACCCTCTACATCTTTGCATTTCTTTCTGTGTATGCTTGCGTGCACTATGTTTAGTTTTCCAGTGTATATAGTGGCATTCATAGTCGTTAAGTGCTGAAGTATCGCTCGCAAAGTTAAGTAGCAACTCTCTTGGAGATTCTCTTGGTAAGCTTGAGTTTGCCATTTATGGTTCCAAGCTTTCTGTACAAATGTTTTAAACCTTAGCTTCAATTATTCCAATTCATGGATAAAGATTTTGAGAGATCCTTATTTGGACAGTTCCATTAGAGTTTGTGGCCTTTGTCTCGGCCTTGCTTCAAACGACCGTCATACCATGATTGTCTTTCCCTTTTTGTTCCCCTCACTTACAACTCCGACTCGTATGTCTCCTCCATTCCATGCTAAATGAGCTGCACACCTTCAGAATAACTTCTTCATGCAGTCCTCCCAATTTCTAAATGAATATAGCCATATGTATATAGAATGGTGGCACCCAATTAAAAATACAAATTCTGAAACATTATCTTCACATCATTTTGTCCCCATATGTTTAGTTTTCTCCTCTGTTTCTTTTCCTCTATTCTTGGGAGTCTTCTTGCAGTAACAAGAATTAACTCTTTCTTGTGTCTTTGAGTTTTTACAGTTTATATTCCCACCCATGTCATCTGTGGGGCTGGAGCCTGTATAGCAACAGACTTCCTTTGTTTCATGTTCTGTGCTTGTGACAAGATGTAGTCACTTCTCAGAGTTGCTATAACTAGGCAAAGCCTCTATTTTCCACCACTGACTTATGTGTCACAGCACCTGTATAGAGAGCTGCATACACTCTGGTCACGTCCTAAACTACTTGAAGATCTGAGAATGTGAGCGCTGCCTGTCTCCTACACTCCACTGTACCCTGTGCAAAATCTATACATGAGAAATCTGACAGGCTGCCTTTCTCCCGGAAAATGAGTACATGGCAATAACTGCTTGAATTGCATCTCAAATCATTTAGTGTATCCCGTCAGCCACAGCTTCTAGTATCTTTAATCTACCAGAAGGTTTCTTCACGGGGAGGCTCTGCTCCCCTGATCCAATTGGGGTGTCAGATGCTCCATGAACTGTACAAACTCACCCAACAGGCAATGAATATCACCTCAGTGATGGTACCTTTGGGCTCTTCTGTCATTTAAGAGATTTCCTTTGGTGTCCCTTCCTACCACACACAGCTGCTGTAGCCTCTGCTTTGCCTAGCTGGATGATAATATTTTTACATTAGTGTTGGTTCACTTTTTTTTTCCTTAAGCCGGACTAAGTAATTGTTGTGATCTCATCAGTTGCTTTTTTCTTTTTTTTAGTATTTGTGAAAGAATTTTTCCACTTCTGAATTTGGGGCTTTATACAGTGTGTTAAGGAAAGCAGCAGACCTAGGTCAGTGCTGTTGCAAGGAAGCTTAGCAACCAATGGTTTGATCTACTATATTAAATCCTACAGCAGCACAATTCATTTTCTTGCTTTTCAATACTGCCATCAATTAGTACTATCTTTAAGTTAGTTAATTTCAGTGATTATGGTTTCTCTGATTGGTGCAAAGTCTTTATACATTCTAAAGTTATAATCCTATAGTGTTGCTAGAAATATCAGCAGGTTTTGTGTAGAGAACTAAACTATAGGGAGTTAGGTAGAATTGACCCTCTCTCTATAGGGAGAGGGACTTCTGGGTCCAAACCCATGTGAGTATGAGAAGAGGTTGTACAATTGCTGGATATGGGTGGTTTGGCTCTCAAGAGAAAGGCAACCAGTCTTGGGAGTGGTGCTTGCAGGAGGCTACTTTGAACAGCACAGTCAAGAGCCATCTATGATTTCACTAGCTGAATTTAGTGAATTGAACAAAACAACTTCTAGCACAACTTCGATTTTAAGTGCAGTCTGTTGCAGATAAAGGTGCCTTAAGGTGGGATGGAAAAATTCAGTGTTCAGTAGCAGACTGAAAGATAAATCGATTTAAGCTCTGTACTTTAGAAGTGAAATGTTACAGCAGTCAGGCTCAGGATGGTCTCAGATTAGGCATTTCTGCAGGCAAGTCCAGAATCTGCCCTATCCACACAAATCTTATCTCTGATACCATTTGGAATCACCTTGCTCTCTTCAGCCCACCTCTCACTTGCTATTAGTTTGTGTCCGTTATGTTCATTTATCCACAACTGCCTTTGCTCTCCTTCAAGGCTACCCTGAGGCATCCTGCTTCTTGCCTGTGTCATGGTACCATGACACAGCTTCAAAGCATGAAGTCTTGAGGCATCCTGGAACACAGCAGAGAGAACTGTAGCTGGTTGAATAAAACAAACACTGTTCAAATTTCCCAAACTTTGGTGCCTTGGGCAAACACCCTGTTTGCTTTTTCCATCATTCCCCTTCAGGGCCTGCTTTGAAGGGAACAGTGCTGTGCCAGGCATTGACTTAGGAGGAGCAGTGGTACTGCATGTATTGGCAGATCTGAAGGTTTTTTTCAGTGATTGGAGGATTGAGCCTGAACTTAAAGTGTTTCAAGGGCTGAGCATGTGCATAAATCAGTGAAAGGATTTGTAATTGAGGCAATAATTGCAATTTGGAGCAACATATTTGTTTTAATACCAGTTAAATGATAGAGGCAGTAGGTAAATATTTTGTTTATCTACATCATTGATCAAAATGCAGACCTTAGTACCTTGGAGCATGGGTTTGGATTTTTTTTTTAACCTGAACAATCCAATATTAAAATAAAAATATCTTAAAATATCCAAAATAAAGGCCATCAAAAGCTGAAACAATAAACTCCCCTGTACTTTGACTTCACGTTGTAATATGTGGGGCTAAAAGTATCTGCACATTGCTTATAACCATGATAAACTCATTACTGAAATGACAATGTAGTTAGTTAAAAATTGTTTAGGGGCATTTGCCAGCTACAGAATTACAGAACTCATCATAAGCTGCAAAACCCAGCTAAGAAACAGTACATATTTGGATAGTCAACCCATCTTGAGCCTATGTTTAATTACATTACTGACTTGAACTTGGAAGTGCAGACTGAAGAACTGACATACCCCTAAGCTGATTAAGTTGCTAACAGCCACTAAAACGTGTTCCGTGGCCGTTCCACTCCTGCCTGCGGCTTCATGCTTTTCTTACACTGACTCACTGCGTTCATGTAAGCAGAATCAGAGTCAAATCAACAAAAAATCAACACAAAAAAGAAGGAAGAAAACAATAGAGAAAGGGAAAAAGAAGGTAGGGGGCAATAGTTTTTATTGCTTTAGGTTTCTGAACTAGGACCAGTTCAGGAAAGATCCAGTGCTGGTGCAGGGGAGTGAAGCATATGGGAAAAATCCATTGAGGCTGTCTTTTGAATAACAGCTTGCCTGTTTATCAGCCTATCTGTAGTGTGAATTGTATTCTAGATTGTTTTAACTGTATTGGGTATGCTTACAGCACAGCCACAACACTGGCTGCAGCAGACACATGCAGATATACCTGGGGAAAAGCTCAGATTTCAATTCAGTTCATTTTCCAGCACTTTTTTAAAGATCCCACTTCTTTTACTGGATAGTGACTTGAATTGACAACACTCTCTGGGTTTACGTTTACAATGTTTAACACACATTAATTCTTCATTTCTGCTGCCCTGAAAAAGAAAATATGTTTTTCCCTTATCGCTAAGCACTGTGACACTGATATGCCCAGAAAGAAGCTGAATTTTCTTCTGCCAATTACAAAGTCTGCAGGCAAAGGATTTTGTTTCATTCCGAGTAAATGGTGCATGGGGTTGTATAGCACAAACAGTAACCTTGAGTGCTATTTGATATCACAGCAAAAGATTCCTTGAGAGTACAAGAAATCTGATAAATGATCTCATGTATGTTGCTAATACTGGATCCCCTGCTAAGCCAGAGTAAACAGAAAGGATGTAAAAACAACTGCAGAAGAGATCTCGGTATGAAATACGACCTTAGCATTTCATCAGAATCACAGTTTACTTTCAGCATTAAGGACAGCAGTAGGTAAACTTACCATCTGTAAATTAAAAGCTAATCTATGGAAAATTGTGGTTAAGGGGCATTAATTCTTTATTTGCATTTCTAAACAAAGGAAATGGAGGAGAATACATTGCACATTTCAGATATTCTAGAAGGAAATGCATTTTATTCTCATCCCATTTTCTTAATCATACTCTTTTCCCCAAATAAAGTGGGTTTTACAAGTCAAGGCTTTGTGCTAAATAATATTGCAAAAATGGTCCCATGTTTTTTCAGAGCTGTTTGTCGTCTAAAGCTCCTATGGACTTTTACTGGAGCTATACATGTTTAGCACTCCAGAAATCAGGTCCATAATAGCTGCATCCCTCTGTACTGCTGATATTATTTTAAAAACCCTTTGAGAGGGACTGTCTAAAAGGAAATTAAATATTCAAACACTTTTCTGAGAAAAATGCCACCAATTATAAGTCTTTCTCAGTCTGTAATAAAAGTCACAGCAATATTTTTATTTGCTGCATTTTGTATACACATGTATAAAAATGTATACTAAGATGCATGACTCAAGCTGTGCAAATAATGGATTTTTGGTCCAGCTCCCAAACAATGTAAAAGACCCAAAGAACCCTCAAATGATTTATTCTTGCTGAGCCCAATTTTTTCTTTCAAAATTCATGATGAATAGATAAATTGAAAAAAGGTCTTGTTTGAAAAGAAGCCTCTTTTAATTTAAAAAGTAATATATGCGAGGGAAGTGTTAGTTGTCTGTAATTGAGAGAAGATGGATGGTGTTTCTGAAAGTAACAGAAAGGAAGGTTTTAAAAGTGAGAAAAATGCAATTACAAGTCAGTCAATTTTAATGAAATGAATAATTGGGAAAAAACCTTAACTGTTGTACACTTTCAGAAAACGGACACATGAATAACAGCTGGAACAGCTTTATCAAGAATAATTCATACCAAACCAATTGATGTTGAATTTGTTACAGAATAATGGGCTTTGTGGATTGAAACGTAGCAGTGGATGTCACATACCTTAAATTTATTAAAGTTGTTGATACTGTCTCAGATGAGATTCCTATAAGCAGGCTAGGAGATGGTAGTTTAGATAAAACCAAAGGTAGGTGCAAAACGGTTTGGAAAACAAGGTGTTTTCAGAAAGGTTAGATAGTACCTGCCTTCTAGTTAGATGGTATCTTCCTTTAGAAGGGACATAGGTTACCAGATTGACCTCTTATAATCCCTTCTGGTCCAATTTTCTGTTTGTCTATAGTCCTGTCATTTGGTGATGACATTTGTAATACAGAAAAAAAACCACTGTAAAGACATATTTAAATGACTAAAGATATTCCAGTATTCTCTGGTAGCTCAAGAGAATGGAAAGTTAAATTTTGTTTCCAGTTCTAAGGGTAAATCTAACCATAGTTAAGCAAATTGTAACCTCTCTTCATCTTCCACCTGTACTGTAATTAGGTTCACTGGCTGTTAGTGCGGTTTAAGTTTTTCTCTGTAAGGCTAACACTGTAGAAAGGTAGGTCAAACATCACTAAATTCAAGGGGAAACACAAACCAAAAAAGCTATCAGAAAATATTACTACTTTTCTATTGAGATATACTTATCATTGGTGAAATGGAAAATACAATAGGTAAACTTCGTAGACTACCGTAAGTGTACACATATAGTTTCCTACATGAACCTTATTTAAGTAAGTTTAAATTTTGTGTCTTTTTTCCTCAGGTTTTGATACAGTTAGTATTCTCGGTAATTAATTGTGTGCTTAACTGTTAGACATCTTTAGCTCCCAGACGTGTTTGGCAGTGTGGAAGTTGTAAGCTATTTAACTATGGCCTTTCATTTTCCCTTCATTCTTTCATTTCCTTAGTCTTTGATAATTAGCATTCTTTCTGTATATGTACATTCCCAACCACCGTGGATTTTGTATTACAGAAAGCAACTTTACTTTACCTTTACTGCTAGATTTTTTTTTCTTCTATACATTGTTTTGTATTTTTATTTGTCATTCTATAATGAAACTCATCAAATCTAATGGAAATTCACAAATCATGTAAAATTTTCATAAGAATTTAATCTGGAATTCTTCATAAGCTGTTATTTTTTGTATTAGAATAGGGA
>NW_009634077.1:40192-41971 GCF_000690535.1 Cariama cristata
GGAAAGAAAAGGCATGCATTGCACAGTACTGATTTTTAACCGAGAACAATGTTAATTTAGCTCTTTCATTATTCACTACTTGTCTTTAATAATTTTATTAGCATCATTCACAGTTTTTCTAAATATTTTAGTTTTTAATTGAGGGCATATCTTACAAATACTGAATTGCTTGCCTGATATATCAGTTGCCCTATAGACTGTAATCCTGGCCATAAGATAAATGTCCCAAACAGTAAACTATATTAAAAAAAAAAAAAAAGATGGAAAAGCAATTACTTGCTCTCAAACCTGCATAATGTCATAGCTAGCATGTCACACCTTTTGGCTCCTGCCTCGTTCTCCTCTCTTGTCTGGAAAACATTAAAAAGAAATCTAGATGAGCACCGGTGTTTAATTTTCCCCATGCTAAGTTTCAGACTTCTTCACAAAGAGGTTCAGCTGCTGAGACTAAGAAGGGAATATTAGATTTTTGATTGTCTGTTCCAAACACCGGAGGCCCACGATTCCATTTAGTGACCCTTCTGAACTTTCCTCGCACAAAAAGTGTTCAAGCTCTCCCTCGTGGCTGAAATGCACTTTTCACTATGCTTGGAGTTTATTTTCAGGGTTTTAATAGAGCAAGTGCCAGACATGGGATTGTTTTCCAGGTCTATTTTATTTCAAATTAATTTGTCCAGTTATGGTTGAATATCTCTTCCTTTACCTGAGTGGGTGGAATTTGCTGCATACCATTATCAGTTGTTTGATGATTTGCACTTTGGATTCCAAAACTAAAGTCCTACAAGCTCTTTCTAAAAGGACAATGTATTTAAGAATTTCATTTAGACTTCACCTAAGACCACTACAGCATAAGCTGTAGGCTTTTATCCTTAGTTCCTTATCAGTTTCTTAACGTTTTCACCTCTTTGGTTCTTATGTACAAAGAATTCTTATAGCTTTTTAAAATTGGTTCCAATTCCCCTCAAACAAGTTACACATTTTTTTTAAATTATAATTTTCTGTTCCAGAGACAGAGATCTTGAAACCATTTTCTGATTCTCACATGGAATAAAATATTTAGGACACATTTTAATGTAGTACTACATGTTTTTCCAATGTTTTCAAAATAAGTAAACTAATGACTTAACTTTTATAATTTTTTAATGCATTTCTTTAATGACTGCTACCATTTGAGACCTCTAAATCAAAAATGAGAATTAATCCTGAAAACTTTCAATCTTGGAAAAATACTCCTTTCTTGCTAACTGTGTGTTGTTAGTTAACAAAAATTGATGAGGATTTTTTCAGTGTTGGCTCTTCAAACTAGAAGGCCATGACTAAATCTGTGAGCAAAATATCAGAGGCTCCTTAATGTCCTGTGACGTGAAATTCCATCCTACAAGTAGTTCAAATTAAAGCATCTCTAAATCCATATTTTATCATTTCAAAATAAATATGCATAATCAACCCAACTTTGTAAGTACTATTAAATTATTTGTCTGCAATTGCTACTTATTTGACTTGAAGGAAACAACACTTCTACCACCAACTGAATCTCAGAGCAAAAATTGTATATCCTGAAGCCTGTGTAATCTATCAAAGTATTTAGGTAGAACTTTATCTCATGTTAGGTTGATACTCTTAAGCAACACCGTTCATATGTCTTGTAAGTGTAGTATATTTAATTTGTATCATTAAAGAGTAGTGCTGGTTACTCTGACAGGAGCAGCGGTCCATGAAGTTGTGCATACAATCCATGTCGGAGTTTAGAATCATAAAACAAGCTCATGTCTTTCTCAG
>NW_009634077.1:41995-43585 GCF_000690535.1 Cariama cristata
TTCTGGTCAGTAGGCTCTATTGATGTTTTAGTATTTAATAATCTTAGACTCCTGTATTTCAAGATATCTTGAACTTTATACTTTGAGTAGTATTTTAATTTTGTACTCACCATTGTTGTGCAGCAAGTTTTTTCATTTTCCAATAGTGTGCCCACAAAGATTTTAGTGTCACCATTGTTGTGCAGCAAGTTTTTTCACTTTCCAATAGTGTGCCCACAAAGATTTTAGATACTTCAGATCTAGATACTAAGATCTACATCTTAGTAGATACTAAGACACTGCTTTTTAGGCTGGGTTAAACATGCAGAAATTGTACAAGTTGAACTGCTTAAGTGCAGAATTCTGACATGCTAAAATGAACTGTTATTGTAAGTCTGATCATTTACCTTAATTAAAAATTTACAAAGCCTTTGTGAGCTATTTAGGCTGTCAATAATAGGTATACAGGGGTGTTTGTGTGAGATGAGGAAGTTTGCTGTACACAACTCTAATAAACAATACAAAGCGCATATTCAGATGGATTCATCTGTTCATGTATATGTAATAGTTTGCTGTTCAGGAAAGAGGGCTTCAGGCATCAATCCAGGATCTAGGAAACTGCTGGAAAACTGTCGTGCAAAAATGAGATTACATATGAGCTGAAACTGTGTTCTGCTGAATCACAAATTCCAATGGACTAACAGTCTGGCTGTCTCTTTCTCCCTGTGAAGTGCACTGTAAGGCACAAGAACATTTTTTGGAGCATCTAATCCTCAAAGGTCAAAAAATTATTTTTGTACTCTGTTCTTACATAACACATAAGAAAGACAGCTCTGTTTAATGCAGAGCTTCAGCCCTGAAGAATTTGTCATGCATAATATAATATTGAAAGATACCATCTTTCCTCTGATAAAATACTCTGAATGCTTTCTGAATGCATTGTTGCATTTTAGTTGAATAATTAAGTCAATCTGTTCTGCTGTTATGAAAACTATGACGAGTGGAAAACATTCTGCAATAATGAATATATATAGTGCCGAGTCTAACATGAAGAACATTGCATTCTTACTAAAAGATTTTGTCAACATAGTAAGTATACTTGCTTTCATTTCTGCCAATTTCCAACGTCTACTAGTCTTGTTATTATGGCTAAATAGCAAAGATTTAGTTTGCTGGTAGTTCCTGTAGCATTAAACCTCTGAAACCAAATTAATCACTTGTTCCCCTACTAAACACTGAAGTCTGTGAAAGGTAACAGTAAATCTGGATGTTGAGTGAACCTGGTCTTACTGGGATAGATTTCAGAAGGCTTTTTTTTTATATATGTGACATAGCTGCTTTGCTTTCTGCTCTGACATTTTCAAGAAATTTGAGTTTAATGGGTCTTAGAGCTGGTGAAGAATACAAAAGGAAGGAGAAGGATGTGATACCCAACTGTGCAGGCAGGGAAGTTCTTTTGACCTGGATTTTGTGGATTGTCACGTGCAAAAATTAAGCTCATACATACAACTTCATAATATCAAGCTTATACATTTAGAGCCATATGGAAGCCTTTTGTTTTCTGGGGCAGGCCACCAACCTCTCTCCTTTCCTAGTGTGTGCAGGGAAAGC
>NW_009634077.1:43602-44299 GCF_000690535.1 Cariama cristata
AGGTGTATTTTTCTGTGTTTCTACCAACCAGCATTGTCTGCTTAGGAGATGACCTTACAGTGCACTGGATTTTGTTCCCAGAAAAATGAGATTAGTGATAGAAAAGCAAAGGCAATTTTCTTTGCTCTCCTTTGTTTAGACTTTAAGGTCTCTGAACCAAAAATTTTATTGCTCTGCTATTGCAGTCTTGAGGAAGTATGTAGAAATATCTGAAAGGACATAACTAGGAAAAGCCTCAGTATAACAGCTGATATAGTAGGAGTGCTAGGTAGTTCATTTTCTGCGTAAAAAGCTAAGGCCTATTATTTTTTATTTAGTATTAATTGACATTAAGGTAGAAAAGAAATAAAGTTCTCTGTTCTTCTTTCTTCATCCAGTTAATAGAGAAAATTAATAAAGAAACGGCATATAAAATGAGGGCACTCCACAAGCCTTTTCTCTGTTTGAGGTCTATTACTCATGCTAAGGAATTAGAAGTGTACCCTCACAGACACAAAACCGGATCACAGTGCATGCTACTCAATGCCAAGTTAAAATGAACAACCTATAGCTGTACCCTGGGGAAAAAAATATAGATTCTGTACTTGAGGGGTATATGCCCCTTCCACAGTGCACTTCACTGTAAGTTTTGTCTTTTTTATCCCATCTTGTTGGGTAGTTCAAGACCAAATAAGATTCCGCCTTAGCTTTCTTTCCC
>NW_009634077.1:44330-79660 GCF_000690535.1 Cariama cristata
TCCCTAAGACTAAACAAACCCAGTTCTCTCAACTTCTCCTTGTACGTTGTGCTCCAGCCACCTGCTCATCTTGGTGGCTCTCTGCTGGTCTTACAGAAGGCAAGCAGAAAACCAGAGGCTACTCCTAGTAGAAAGCAGAAAAATAGGAAATCTTTTTGTAGATTACCTCAATAAGAACCTTTTAATGCTGCACTTTGGGGTAAAGAGAATTACCCGTTGAATGCCTGAATGCGTTTTCTGTAAAAGCTCAGATATTTGAATTGATATGAATTATGTTTATCTCAGCAAAATCTCATAGATATTGGCTAAATCTTGTATTTTAATCTTCTCAATAATTAATTTTTATGTACAGAATTAATAAATTTTTTAAATGTCAGATTGCAATGGACTGTTTAAATAAAGTCCATTCTAACATTATGCAAAGCAGTTTGTCTTACTCATGGTTAAAAGGACATTTTCGTTGTTGGTTTGCCACGTCATTGCAGTGTCTCTGAGATACATAACAGGGAGAGGAACACACAGTGCAGTACCACAAGGAGAGTACACACAGCACTAGCTTCACGTATAGGAGACAGAATGAGGAAAACTTGTGATTATTCATTATGTTGTTACTTAACACTTTTGAACCCAAATAATCCACCCCATTTATCAAATACAGAGCTTCTACACTTCATCAGTCAGCAAGAATATGTTGAAGTCTATATCTACACTCTTGATTCTTCCCAAGTCTAAATCAATCCAGTGTGAAAACAGTGCTAGCAAATGGTTTAATACTTCGATACTTTCACTATTTTTGTCTTTTTATTTCTTTCCCTTTTTATTCTCTGCATAGAGTAATCCACACAATTGTACAAATGGGTGCCTATCCAAGAAAACTCAAGCTATTTTAGTCAAAATTATTCCATTTATTGAAGCCTAAGAAAGCGGGTGAAAGAGGAGGTGGAATAGTTTTCCGGATTATTGGCTAATAAAGAGGCACAACATAATCAATTTAATGACAGTAGAAACTAATATGAGGTAGACTTAGTATTTTCCACTGGGAAAGGATCAAAAAAACCCACAAACAAACAAGCTTTGTAGACAAATGGATACTGACCTGAATAAAAAAAGGTTGCAGTTGGGCATCATCTGCAAGTTTGTAAAGTTTAACTATCTTCTACCTTTTTATTCATACACTTTTTACCCAATGCTAATAAGCACCTAATAGCTAAAAGCAGCATTGCAAACTGGTGTATTTCATATTTAGCAGTAACTTAAAAAGTGATTACTGTCAGAAATATTCTTTTTTTCTTAGATACCCACAGGAGTCTAATGAATAGAAGTATCTCAGAGGGGACAGTTTGTGTCTCGTTGTTTTTCACCTTTATCAACATTCTAATGCTTACAAGCTGAAGTAAGCCTCATGCACCTCAAAGACACAGCACTCCACCTTCAAAGGGTGATTATTTCTTATTTGAGCCTTCTATTTTTATATTATCAGTCTTTCTATCTGAATGAAGATCAGCATGTAGGCTTGGTTTCGATAATTTAAAAAACGACTACTGTTAATAGTAACAGAAGAATCTGACTTTATCAACTTTAAGCTAACTTGAAACAAACTTTATATATTAACTGAAATACTAGAATTGTAAGTGTTCAGATTAATCTTAAAATCACTGATTTCTTTCCATGCTGCATTTGACTATTCAAATTAAGTCTATAATTTGAGACAGTAGTTTAGATTTAGACCCATTTTAGAAGTCTGATATGTTTAGAAGACTCAGTTTAATGATAGCTAATCAGCACCTGTCATCTACACTAGCTGTTTTATATCAGATTAATACATAATTACGTTGTGGTAATTTTAATATATTGATGATTTGGAAAGTTCCTTTTCAATGCTCAAGATCAGTCCCCAGTCTTGCAAAGAAAGATGCATGTTTCTCTTCAGATGGTTATAGTACATCACCTCATAATTCAAGAGGAATTGATGAACACATGTGTTTACATTAATAAATAGTATTTACTGATGTAAATCTGAATGTTGGCAGATTTAAGACTTTTTCTTAAGTTTCGTCTCTTGAAGTATGTACTTTTGATTCATGTGTAAGACTGGATGATTCTTGGGTTTACATCATCTATGTCTTTTTCCATCCACAGAAGAGTTGGTTTTAATAGCTCATTCCCTTTGACAGGTAGATGATAGCCTTTGAAAGACATAGCACAACACGCAGTACCTTGCATAGAAGAGAGAATTTTGTAACTTACTGCTTAGAAGGTTTATTTGGAAGGATCTATAGAGAGAGGTTCAAGATACATTAGGCTACAAACATTTTTAAGTAAACATCAAGTTAGAAGGCAAACTGCTGTCAGTGTTGCCTTGATTAAATAATTTGAATATGTATTAGTGACATATGGCTGTATATAGAATTATGTCTATAGAATAATGCTTGTTCTTGTAAAGCACTAAGTACTCTCAAGATCCATAATAATCAGCCTTGAAGAACTCAGAACAGTAACTAGAGAAAAAAAAATGTATGTCCTCTCCTTGCTTAAGTGTGATAAGAAAATACTTTTGAAGTTCTATATTTTGCTTCAGAGATAGAATTGCATAAAGCAAGTGATTTCCATTACCTACAAAAGTCTTAGTTAATACTTTTGTTAAAAGAAAAGAATTTAAGTTCTTTCAATGCTATTTTACATAACAATACAGAAATATTTCAGTAAGAAATTTTGGAAGAACATACATGAGAAATAACTTCATGCCTGCAAGTATATAGAACATTTATGCCATCAAATGTTAAATCAGAAGTTTTTTCAAAAAAAAAACACCACCAAACACAAAAAAAAACCCAACAACCAAAAACCCAAACTAGGTAGCTAGGGAATGCATAAGCAGAAAACAGCATCCTGACCACTGCCTTCAAGTAAGGCAGAAGTGGATACAGAACTGAGCTGAAGACTGCTTTATGATTAAATATTTATTCTATAGAATGTATTCTATATTTAGATTCTGTATTGGATAATATCTTTCCTAGCCTCGTTTATTTACTGCTGAAACTAATAGATCTTTTTTTATGTCTTAAAAATAGTTGAAAAAATTTAGTTCGGAAAAACAAGGGATAAAGTATAAAATGTGAGGAGCCAGCCATTTGATTGGAGGAAATTGAAAAAAGATTGTAAAAGACACAAACCTGGAACTTCATATATGATTTACTCATCCTCGTTAATGAGGCCTAGAAATTATCTCATTTTATAGTCTAGTGAGACAGCAGAGCAATATTCAGAATTTCTGATATAAATGTAGGAACAAAAATGTATTTGCTTTAAAGCAAACCTGCTGGATGGGAATAGCCATTACAGTCAACAATGAGGCAATGAATCTGTGCCTAAAGCAGTCTAGTAAGGCTTTTCATAACTTTTTGTATGCATAGTAAAGAGTAAATTTGCTGGAGCATCCACAGAGATTTAAATTAATTTCAGAAAGAAAATTATTACATTAATTTGTTTTCTACAAATATAATTTTGAATTAGTTATTCAGTATGGGTTTTCCCAGTTGCCTTTAATAAAATGATAGAGATGGGCTTATGGGGAGAATCTTAATTGTTCAGCTTTCCATTTCTGTTTGACTCATTTTCAAACTTAGTTATTAGTGGGAAATGGCTGAAGTAAATGAGTGTTTGTGAACTGTAGTGCCTGACTTGAAGCTTTTGCTTGGGCTCCTTAGAAGGTTAGTAGGTGTTTAAGAACACAGAACACTTTAGTTTCTGTCAAAGTGGTATCCTCCATGCAGCTCTGTTTTAGAAAGAATTTCACTGTGTGTAATGTTGTATAGTCACGGTTTAAAGTGAAGTTTATAATTCTTTTGACCTTAAGTGCAAAGTATGTTGATTTAAAACAGCATGTTGGAGCTCGTGCTACTATGACTTAGTTATGAGTAACAGTGGTTAATATTTTTGCATAGTATTTCTCTATTATAGTGTTTAAAACTTGCAGGGCTTATGGTGCAGAGGAGAGTAAAGGAAGAATGGTCAGCTGTCAAATACAAAGGAAGAATCAGGATGATTATAAAAAGATTATTTTTCATTAATAATTTTCACCTGAAGGACATAATTATACAGACCATTGATAGGATAATTTCTCATTTTTTTCAACTGATTAAAAGTTGCTTATTCATTTTTTTTTTAAGGAAAAGATGCCTTTTCTGTAAAGGCTAAGTTGGACATAGGGAAAATCAGACTGTGAATGCAGAACTTTATAGTATCAGCACAATGTAACAGTATTGCTAAGAGGAAGAAAGGGTCGTGTAGAGCTATCACTGTAATTCTGCCTGTGAATTCAATTTTGTAGGTATAGAAAGAAAACTTAATTATGACATTATTCATATGATTATTCTTTGTAATGCTACTGGTTTGTCATGACAAACTTATAGATAGAGGTTTATTCCAAACTTGAAAACTAAGAGGATTTACGAATTATGTTTTATAACAGAAGTTATAATAACAGTCATTTATGAATACCCTTTTATTTTATTCTTTCCTGACATGTCTGTTTGGGACAGCACTGCACAGTTCAGCTAAGCTTACAGACTTCTGTACAAAGGATGTAAGTTTTTGCACTGTTCCTGAGACAGATTTGAGCATGAAATGCTTTCTGTGATTTGAAACCCACTTCTATCCTTCCATTCTCACTAAAGAAAGAAAGAAGGAAATTTTGTGCTTTGGGACAAGCTAAGTCCTTTCAAATGCATGAAAGACAGAGTACTAGGCATGCAATCTCAGCTACTTCTGAATAATGCAATGGTAGGATACTCACTTGGGATGTACAGAGGTGAGCATAATCCTTGCTTTTGTTGTTAATCTTTGACAAAAACAAGCAAACAAATGAAAAACCTATTTACTGGAATTAGATTACTTTTATTTGTATCATTGATTCTCCATTTGCATTCTCCAGTTGGTTGAAACATTTCCATCAGATTTCCTTGAGATTCAGCACAGGATCTCAGTTTTTAGGTGAGGTTAGCTTTTTTGGGAATATGGCACACAAGACCTGTAGTTTCTAGCTTCAGAGGCTTGCTAGCTATGACTCCTTAGTTTTGCAGTGTACAGACTATGAAAAATGACTGCGTCTCGGTGACTATGTTTTTCGTTCCATTATTCTTTTGCATCTTAAAAGCATAAAATACAGCTTTTGGACATGTACCAAAATATATCTTAGAAAAAGAGTCATTGCTAGCAATTAAGGCATCAAGATTTTGGAATTGACTTATTGTAGATCACCCATAACTCAAAATTGGAACAGAAAATATTTTTCCTCTTCATATGTCAATATTAAGATGAAATGAAATTTTGAAGAATTTGAAATAGGAGTCCATATAACTAACTGCTTCTGAAGTTGTGTGGACAGAAGTTTCAGTGAGTAAACCAAGAATCAAGTTCTGGAATCAGGTGTCTGAAAAGAAACCAATCTTCTGTGTAAAGTATGTATTAAATAAAAAGTTAATTTAAAAGTAATGTGAGTTTATACATGTACGGCCAATGCAAGGACCTTTTCCCTCAGAACCTGGGTTGCAAAACTTTTCCGCTTGTGCTTTGTCACTCTTTATTTTCCAAGACAAACTTGGTGCATCTTCCTGAAGGCATTATTCTTTGCTTTAAAGGGGAAAAAAAAAAAAAAGTGTTTTCTGGGGAGTTGCAGGTAATGTCTTTAGTTAGATTAAGGACTAAAAATAATTGAAGTGTAAAAGTAATTAAAAATGAGCCATTTTCAAACCTAGCATGTTGCTATAAATTCTTAGACCAAAAGATCTAAACTGAAGCAGCACAAGCCAGTTACATTGCTTCTGAAAGTTCAGCCTTCAAAACATGGCTAAGGTATACCAGCAGGGCACTGCAATGAATTTTGTTTTTGCAAGTAGCTGTTGGCTTTCTCATCAGCATAATAATTGAATGTTAGCTTGTCTGTGCTACTCCTATTTGGAGGGTAAACAAGATGTTATTCTCTACAGCTCCCAGTCTCTTACTTTTTGGGTCTAGTGTCATTTAAAAAGATACAGTGCTTCTCTAATAATAAATTGTTTTTTAAAATGAAGGGTTGGAATTAAGAAGTGATCACTGTTACTCTTTTTTCACTTCCTTGATATTTCCAATGTGAATGATGTTCCATTCTTGGAGGGGGAGGGTGGTGGTTGTTCTGGGTAGTTTTGGGGGGTGGGGAGGGTGGGCGTGGTGTCAGCCTTATTCTACATCTCAAATTAGGCCACAAATTATTACGGTTTTATTTATCTGAAAGAAAATTGTCATTTCTACCATCTAGAAGTTTGCCAAATGGTGCAGTTTCTGTGTAATGCCCCGTTACCAGGCATAGCAGCATTTGGAGGGTAACTTCAAGGCACAAAGTTTTAGTACAGTGGTTTCTGAATCTTGCTGTGAACTGTGTATAGTTTGTCAGTTAAGGTTTGCATTAGTCAGATGACTTAAGTGTTTAGGGCCATTAACCTTTTTGAGTAACTGAACAGAAATCAAACAAGTGGCGGTACGGTAATTATACAAGGATTTTTCTGTAGGTTGTTGTGAGTTGGACATGCAAAAAATATATTTCATTTCATACAAGAAATAGAAGATGCACCATAATCTATAAGTTGGACATCAGCGTGAATAAGACTGGGTGCAGTTTAAAATAGCTTACTGTATTTTTGTGTTTAAGTGCATTTCCTGTATCTGCTATTCCTTTTTTGTAGCATAGTGCAAATGAGAGGTATCTAGTATGAGGGTTGAATAAAATTGCTCGTATTTGTGTACCATTCTAGGTGGACAGCACACATGTGCATATGTCTGAAGGTTACCATATGCAGAGACATGCTGCTGGTTATGATCTATGACATATTTTCTTTTGATAGTATTTGAGTTATCAACCTATCCAAAAAGATGAAAGCCCCATGTATTAATATGTATTGCTTTTGTATCATTACACTACATACTTCTGGAATTCTAGATTTTGGATGGAGAGACTGTCAATGTGATTTTTGTTTGGGTTTGGTTTTTTTCAATTATTTCAAAGCAACTTAGAAACATTGGTTGAAAGAGATCTCAGAATGCAGGTCATTCTGTCCAACTTCATACTGGGAGTAGGACTATTGCCAGCACTAGGCCAGATTAGCTATGGTTTTGTCTAATCAAGTCTATAAAACCTTTAAGGGTTGGAGATTCCACAACCTCCAGCACTACGACACCCTCCTAGTTGAAGAATCACTGTGTCATAAAAGACTACTTTCCTCATTTGCTTTATGAATCTCCTGGCTGCTCTGTCTATTGCCCTTTATTTTCTGTTGCTACTATGAAAAGTTTAGCTTAGTCTCTTCCTCTGGTTCATATTTCCTCAACTACCAAATGAGAATGCTGTTGCCACAGCATCGAAAGTTTTATTGAAGTCGAGGCATATTACTTATGCAGCTCTCCTACCACCCATATAGACAATCATTTCACCATAGAAGGCAGTCAAGTTGGTGATGTGTGACATGCCTTTGGTTAAATACATGTTGACTGTTCCCAATTATCTTCTTGTCCTTCATGCATTTAGAAATGGATTCTCAGAGGATGTGCTTCATAATCTTTCCAGGGACTGATTTCTCTGTTCAAAGTTGGTGATAAATACATCAGTAGAGAAATCATTCTCAAAATTAGTATGTGGTACCTTGAAACTCTAGGTCCCGTCATAGTATTAGCATATATTATATTGCTTGTAGTAAATTAGCCACCTTTGTGCTGCTGATTGGTGGCACAATAGTGGGAAGATATGTTTAGCTTTTCAAGGAAAGATCTAATAGTTTGGTTCCAGCCTCTGTATAGTTGGAACTGATAAAGCTTAATTTCTCCCTTACATTTAAGGCAGATTTTCAGATGAAGGTCTTTACACGGATAGGAAAGAAAGCTTCCAAGAAAAGGGAATAAAACCGTTATCATAGTAAAGGATACTATTGCTCTAATTATAATTCATATCCAATAATGAACACCTTGTTCAATAATATTTAATTCAAATCGTGATGCTGAATATAGAATTACATATTGAGAGAATTCATTAGAAGTTTTTAAAGTAAGCTGAATAAATGTGCCTCAGAGAATGTATTTGATGAATCTGTAAAAGTATTTAAATTAGATCTGTAAAGTATTATGAAAAATCCACAAGGGATGCACAATTAGGCGAATAAGCTGTTCAAGGCCAGGAGCTATTGAGCATTTATTGTACAGTGCTTTCTTGTATACTGTTTATGCAAAACAGGTAAATGGCAAAAAAGTAGCACTACGCAAAGTTTAAAAGAAACTACGCAGAGGTGAGGGCTTGAATGATAATAATAAAAAGAAAAAATAGTTCCCTCGTAATTAGTTTTACAGTCTTTGCCTACACATTATTACTATACCACTGAACTAATTAAATGTAGGACAAATTATTACTTAATGTATGCATGTTTTATAAAGCATATCGTTCATTGGCCTTTTGAGCTAGCCCGTTCATAATCTGGTTGTCTCTTCCTAAATGTGTACACTGGCCTTTCTGAATCAACAAAAATATATAAATGGTTGTAACAGCTTTATTGGGAGCCTTGCTATCTGTAACTATACACCATTTTATGAAGGCTATTTTCAATTTTGCATACTTCATATGACATTTGTTATTTAAGTGTGCCAGAGATATGTTTGCAATTGTTGATAAAGTATGATGCATGCCTTACATTTGTCTCTTCAGGATTTTAGTGGATGTTATGAGGCTTGCTACTCACCTGTTCTCTCCCACTTTTTCTGACAGATTTGCAAGTCAATGTATATCTACATACAGTTAGGATGCTGTTGTAGCGTGAGCAGGCATAATCAGGCTAACCTTGTTCTAGTTAGTTCATGCCATGTAGGCTACAGCACAGGGTTTCAGGTGTCTTTCACTACTGAGCATCCTTGCTAGGACAGTATGTACCATATCCTGTGCTGCTGCTTTTTCTCAGTCTTTGCTACCAAGCTAACTAAAAAAAGGCTAGATTTTATGGTTACTTACGTGGAGTCATGCCTGCTAACCGTAATGGAGACGTAGCTGGAGACCTTTCCTCCTATTTTTTTTTTTTACAACTGTCCATCTTGTGTTTTCCATGGTGCCATAATACATTGTTAGAGCTCAGGACTATAAGTAATTACGTCAGTCAGCATTCATGGGTCTTGTTATTTTTCAAATACAGAACAGCTGAAAATATATTAAACTGTGAAGCCCAAAGGTCTAAATGTTAATTTTTTGCACCTGTAAAGGTATTTTTGCAATTTTTTTTAGTGAGATATACTTATTTTTCCAATGGCTACTACCTGATAGTCTGTGTGAGCAGACTTAAAAGCAAAACCAGCAAAGTTTGTAGTGTAAAATTTCTTCCTTGAGATTAGTCACTGTTAACAGATTATCAACAAAATGACTTTCCCTGGGCCAGGCTGTACCTATGCTTCTTGAGTAGGAATGGTTGTTCTAATCTTAAAATCCTGTTGTTCCCTAGGGAGCCACTCCTCCTCCCTTTTATGTGACAGAGGTAACAATCCACCTGCCTCAGTGAATCAGCAGTATCCACTTAACCTCTTCTCAGCAGGATAAGCACCTGCTAACAGCATGGGGTATTGCTGGGAAAATTATGAGCCTGCTAGCTTATATGTTAACAGTGATTAATATTTGGTATTACTGTTTCAATAGGTAGGAGGCATTACTGCTATTGAAAAACTGCCTTAACTCCAGCTGCTGTTCCTACAGAGATCACTCTCATTTAGAAGATGCAGTTATGCACCACTCCTACCAAGAAAGGAATCAGAAGCATCTTGCAGGGCTTACAAAGGAGACACAGTTAAAATACTAACTGTTATTTTTTTAAAAAAAAAATCAAAAAATTAAGACAGTATTCAAATTTGCATATCATCTTTGTGAAACATTAAAAGTAGGGATTTTGTGTCTTCTAAAGTGTGTGTGGAAAGAGGGGCATTAGTACTTGTCTACTTTTGCAAAGACTGAAGTTTTGTGGTAGTCTATGGAAATACTTGTTTTAGTTTCAGGAATATAAGCATGCTAAGATCAGGAGAACACAGTACTGTTCTCTGTTTTCATCACAACCGCCCATTTTCCTTCACTAAAAGATTGCATTGCTGTTTCCTTAAGTAGTATGTTTTATGTAAATACATCAGGTGCCTGAACAGTCTTCATCGTTATTTTATAAATTGTTTTCATATTGCCATTGATCCACCCAGTTATTAGGTACAATTAGTTTGAACGATTTCTAAACTGTATGTAGCAAGCAGAAGCCATGAAAACATATCAAAGATTGAGTTTTTCTATAACCTTTAGGATGATACTATGAGTCCTTCTACTGGGATTTTAATATTTGCACCAGCAAATACTATCAAAACTTACAGGAAAACTGCACAGCTTGAATTGTATCTGTCCTTTTTACATCTACAAAAAGATAGAATTCTGATTCAATCAAATTTCAAAATTATTTCATTAATTTGACATAGATGCCTTAAGAGGGCTTTAGTTCAAACAAAAATAAAACATTAATGAATATTTGCATTTTAATTGTTGTAGCAAGCTACCTCTGATTCTTTTCCAAACCTTCATCCCTCTTATACCTAAGTGTAACTCCATTTGTATTTGTTCTTTTTTGTATGTTTGCTTCAAACACACGCCAGAATGCAATATTTGTTCATTTTCACTTTTGTTTCTTTCTCCCCCTTTTTCTTGTGTCTGCCTTTAATTTCTGTAGTGCTGGGCAGTCTGTATCACCTCCTCTCATCCTTCCCGTAAGTCTTCATTGACCTAATATTTTGGTAACATAATAATTAGTAATATAGACTTCTTATTATCTTGAATATTGTATAAGCACTAAAAAAAAAGAGTCACTATTTAATTGGATATCTACCTATTTAAAATGATACGAAAATCTTTAGTCTGATTCCTACTTTCTTGTTATAACCCCCCCCTACATCCATGTTAATCAGCTAGACCATTTTTAAATATTATTGCTTTTTTTTTAAAAGACCACTATGCACCAGCTTTGAAATGTGGCAAGCTGGTTTTGTTTTCCCTGTGAACCTCCAGTCCAGATTTGGTTGGCTACCAGACAAAATTATTCTGACATATGGACATTTCCTGGTACTTCTGACATGGATATTTTCTTTGATTGTCAGTGTAGAAGTATGCCTCTACTTTTAGTGGCTTTGTGTATGGATTCCAGTGATTGGAGGAATTGCAATGTGAAGAAACACCACCGAAAGTAGCATAGTTTTAATAAATGAAAACTGGCAGTAGCATTTTTAATGATTACAGGAGCTGAGGGCAAACCTGCATTTGCAATGCCCATCAACCCAATACCCTGTCAGGAGTACAGGGAAGGTGATGGATGCTGTGCTGATTTCAACTTAGTTGAAATGCCCTGGCTCCTTGATCTTACATGACTTTGTTTTACGCCCCTTTCTTCTGGAACCATGTCCACACTTTGGAAGTGGTTTCTTTCTCTTTTTGTAATGTACTCAATGAAAGAACTAACAAATTAAAGGAATCTACTGACAATATATACATACATGATTTATCAGCTGATAAAATTCTGGCATCCCTGCGCCTTCTAAATGTATGTAAGATGTAAAACCTAGACAATTTCTAAGCATTTATTTAAGAGGGGAAGTATTAGTGCAAGATATAGTGCAATTTTTGCACTTTGACATCTGGAAGAAAACACTATATAGCCCTTTATTGCAATTTTATAAACCAGTGAACAGGAAGAGAAACTCAGGGAAAAAAAAAAACAAACCCACAAACAAAAAAAATCCCCAAACAAACTGAACAACAAAAACAAAACAAACAAAACCCACAAAACCATAACCCTAAAACACCTGCTAATAATTTGATACAGCTAAAGTATGTTTTCTTATATTACTAACATCAGTACTTGGCAAAGGAACCTAGCTTGCCAGAGTGGCTAGACAAAAAACTAGATCTTCTTCGTTATTAATTTATAGAGCATAAATTCAGCATGTGCTTTTGGATAGTTTGATGGAGTAATTTCTAACAAAACCTACTGTCTAGCTAGGAGGAGAGCCACTACTGGGAGGAGAAGAGAAATGTGTACTGTTGGATACTTTGTGAGTAATTAAATATATATTATAACCATGAAAGTGTCCAGTTGGTGCCTTAGCTTGTTACGGCTTGTCTTTGAAGTCCTTGTGTAAAAACTATTTGCTTTCTATTTCACAACTGAATTTTTCTCAAAGCTACAGTCCGTTTGTAGCTGTATTGAAAATATATAAAATCTCAAAACTGCATCTTTATGAAAAGTTATTAAAAATTAAGCTGCTGCAGTACAATATCATTGGTCATTGTCTGTTATTATCTGCTACAACTGTAGTTTTTACATATTCCAATTATATTACACACTGTTAGCCTAGAGGTGGTAATGATGTGGACCCAGTTTTCAAATTATCATATTTAAAATTATTCTAATCTTCTCTGCCAACATTTCTTGAAAAACAGAAGGTGAAGAAAAGAGAAAATGACCATTTTAAACAGCAAATATGCTAATCTTTCACTAATTTTTCCTAATAATGACAAAATAATTTTGTTTAGCATTAACGCTTTGCTAGGGCTTAATTTCAGAGGCTTTTCCACAAAGAGAAAAGGCAACAAGAAAAAAACCCACACCCTTGTGTTGAAGTTTGTTTGCTTCCAAACTTTACTTACTGCTCATGAGTAAAACTGAGTATTAGTAAAGTTCTCTTGTTCGGTTCTTTGGCTCCTTTCCATGGGTATAACTTCCAGGGAACTTCTCTGTGTCTCCTAAAATCATTTAAAGAAACTCTTTTACAGGGAGCTTACTAAAAGGGGTTAAGATATTGTCTCTTTAAACAGTCTTTTTTCTGAGAAGAAACTTGGGACAGATAAATGCAGATCTTGGTGGTTCCCTATGTAAAACAGGTGTTCATCACTGTGTAATTTCCCTTGGTGACATGTAATATTACTACAATAAATACAGAATATATACATACTCATAAGCACTACTTGCTCATATGCTGCTAATTAATTTCTTATGCATAGATGGAGCACTCTTGAAACATGCTCTAGGAATTGTATTTCATGACTTCTGTCATCCTATTGTGTCTAAATATTTTGCGTATTTTGTCATTATGTAGAGTATGCATTCCTCTAGCAGAAATGTCAGGCAGCTGCAATCTTAAATGCAGGTAGCTTCTAGCCAAGAACAATGAAATTCAATTATTATTCATAGTAAGATGGATTATCTTAAAAGGCAATGCTTTTTTCTTAAATAGGAAGGACTGAATTTTAATTGTAAAGTACTGTTTCGTGATGTATATATGTGTCTTATAAACCCACCTCAGGTACATAATTTTATAAAAGATGCGATTGTGTTCTGTTTACCTCTAGCACTGTGTTGTGAATGTACACAGACTTCATTCTGATGCTCACATTGCTACAGTTTATACTAATTTAACTCTAGTAAATAACTGACTGGGAAAACCATCTCCTCTTTAAAGCTATGGTAGATTTTGAAAAAATTCCTATGAGTGCAAGCTGTTTGCACACACAATGAAACATATGATTTTGGTTCACTTGAGCACTTGTACCCTGTTGAAACTCTAATGCAACCAGTTGGTTTTTATTTTAATTCATCAGGCACTGAAAGAAGAATCAGCAGCCTCCTCTTCAATTTGAACTATTTGGATTTTATAAAAATTGTTTTTGCAGTGGTACCACATACTTTTCTCAGCTGAGGTTTAAAAACATAAAAATATTAAGATCTTATTCTGCATAGCTGTTTGAGTGAACTTGTTGCTTATAAAACTGGAAAACAGAACCTTTAACTAAAGGTCAGATAGATGGCAGAATATTAGGACTTTATAACGTGTGCAATCCAAACAATATCTGATTGGAAATAAGAAAATTTACATGCCTATTTAACTCCTAGTAACTTTGAGTTACCAACAGAGGCTGCACTGAATTACAGGTTTGCTAATGATCTCTATAGCACTGATCTGGATCCACATGCTTTGCTCTTGATGAATTCAAAACAGCATGGGTGAAAAAATGTTTTATGATTGTTCAACCCAGTGGGAGCCAGTACTGTATCTGCTACAACCAGCCCTTACTTCATATATTAAGATTTGTCTTTAACAACAATAAGCATCATTGAGTTTCAAGTATTTGCTACTACAAAAGCAGAACTAAAGGTCTCTGCAGCTAGGTAGACACCCAGAATTGGCACTTGCTTAGGGTTATGTCTCCAAATCCATACATGAGGTAAAGAGAAAGAGTAAAATGAAAAAGATACTAGCCCTGAATTGTATTATTTGTAGCTGACCATACTTCATTGCAACATAATTTAGGGGGCTGCAACATCTCTCTTATGAGGAAAGGCTGAGAACTGTGTCTGTTCAGCCTGGAGAAGAGAAGACTGAGAAAGAATCTCACCAATGCTTGTAAATACCTTAAGGGCTGCTGTCAAGAGGATGGGGCCAGACTCTTTTCAGTGGTGCCCAGTGACAGGTTAAGGGGCAACGGGCACAAACTGAAACACAGGAAGGTCCATCTGAATATGAGGAAGAACTTCTGTACTCTGAGGGTGGCAGAGCCCTGGCACAGGCTGCCCAGAGAGGCTGTGGAGTCTCCTTCTCTGGAGATATTCAAAACCCGCCTGGATGTGATCCTGTGCAACTTGGTGTAGGTGACCCTGCTTTGGCAGGGGGCTTGGACTAGGTGATCTCCAGAGGTCCCTTCCAACCCCCACCATTCTGTGATTGTGATAATAATTTCTACTAATCTAGAAATTCTTTGTTCTCCAGTAGAAAACAGAAACTAGGATAGGTATCTTTAGAAATTATGGTAAATAAATTAATTATCTATATTTAGCAGTTACAACAGTGTGTGTGTTCTGATAAGCAGGCAGTGCATAGCAAGTTAATTGCAACACTGGTGGATACTGATTAGATGACGATGGATAAAATAAGTTTTTTCACAAAGTTGTGTGATGCCTATGCAGTTGGTAGCAAATAACATAGGAGGTGTGCAGTGTATTCCTGCATGTTAGAATCCATTTGTTGTTGACGGTAACCAGACTCAAAAAGCACCCTTTTCTCTCAGCATAAAAATGGAAGTAAGTAAAACTTGTCACTGGGCTGAAAGAACATGAAGTGGCATCAGTGCTTTAAAAGTTCACAAAATTCAAGTAGCGTAGCCTTGTCCTGAGTATATATGACCTGCAAAGTCATAGAACAGTTAGGTTGATCAGAAACAATTTCCCTAGCCAGTGTTATCAAACGAAGTGCTATGACAGGTGTCAGATGAAGCCAGCTTTGAATATTCAACTCAAATGGCTATTTACAGGTGGATCAAAAAGCAGTCACCATCTGTGGAAATGAAGGAAAAAACTATAAAATCACATCTCCCAGTCCTTAACATGACCCTGAGCCTACCTGTTACCATGCGCGGGCAAACTTTTCATATGAGGTGCAGTGTGGAATCAAAAGACGTGACCACTCACCCAGAAGAACTGAAAGTCTGCAGAAAATGCCTGGAAGTGTGTTTGTCCTTTCAGAAGAGAGGAAAAAAACATTTGCCACATGTTCAAGGAGGGTCATTGATAACCAGTGTTTCTAGGTTACTTTGCACTTCATCCAGTACCCTTTAATGGGCACTGTCTAGCCTTTAAGGAGCTAAAGTATTTTTGTCTATTGTTGAGAAGGAAAAGAAGCAAAATTGGAAGAAGCTTCAAATTTGTTTTAATGTATGACAACACTGTGTAGTTGTGGGCACAGACAAACCAATTTCTAATAGTTTTTCCTCTTTTCCTCAAACACAGTTTATGCTTTAAAAAATATTTGAAACTAACTTTAAAGGAAGTTGCTGACCAGCAGGTTTATGACTTGATTTGTTTTAAAGCCTAAATGGCTTAGGGAAGTGTTTTGCAGAAGGTGTAATCCATCCATATGGAATAAAGCCTGGAAAATTAGGTGGCATAAACCTAAAACACAAAATACATTCTCATGACTTTGCACTTAAGCTGTTGCTTACTGAACTTATTTAGCAGTGGCTATGTATTGTTTATTGCCTATAACTACACTTTCTGGAAGTTGGAAGATGTTTTAAAAGTGCTTTATTAAAAAACCTTTATTAATAATGTCTTTGATCTGGATTTTTGAATGTCTGTCTGACATACGAGTTTGATCAGCATGTGGAATAGCTGCAAAGCCAGTAACAGTGCTACTATCTTTCCTTGTGTAATGACTTTGTCAGCAGTGCTGTAAAATTATATTTATCTGTCCTGTTGATTCCTCCTTTTATGAATTGATTCCAAATTACTTCACTAATGCCTTTGCCTTTTTGCCCTCAGACACAGAAACCTATACACATCTAGGCAAGGGAGGATATTTTGGAGTGTTTCATAACCTTTTGCTTTTCACAAACAGTTTTGTCTATATTTTTACATACGAACCTGGTAATAAAGCAGTTACAGGTACAGCTTTTTGTGGACTCGGAGCTCCTAAATCTCAACAAAGACAGTGTTGATTTTTACATCAATAGTGCATATTTACAAATCAAGTCCTTTTGAGTTATAGATGTGTGTGTATATATATATATTTCCACCACTTTTTATATACTGATATACTTAGTGCTGGAATGATGCTGGGGGAAATATTAAGTATGGAGAAGTGATGACTTATTTGAAAGCAACATTAAAGAGATGTTTGCATCTGTGTTGGCATGTCCTGTGATACCAAAGATTTTTTAAATAGTCTGCTAGATGTTTTTCTGAAGTTGGTATTTAGTTGATTTCAAAGGGGGCTAGGATGATTATTAGTAAATAATCAAGGACTGATAAGGGAACTGAGGGTGGTCAGATCCCTAGATACATCTTTCCCAGAAAGATAGTTAGAACATGGTGGGCTAGCAGGCAGCAGAAGTTACAAAACCTGGACCAGTTGAGGTACTATCTATTTGATTATCTGCCTTGAGTATTTAGTTGGACTCTTTGTCTTATTTTCTTTTGTAAAAATGAATATAACCATTTCAAAATAATTTTAATGGGCTAGCATGCAATTGTTTCATTTGATTACCTTGTAAAGTTTCATGGATTTGTATTAAATGCTTGATATTTGTATTGAATTGTATCGATAGAAAGACTGTTGTATTTCTTGTGGGTTTTCAGTAATATACACAGGGACTAAACAAGCTGGTTTTGCATAAACCTAACTGAACTGATGTAAGAGTTTATTGACAATTAGCAAAGAAATTCTGGTATATTACAAACACTTAACTCTTTATACATGTTCTTGAGCAACATATATATTCCGTATTTAATGCGCATAAAAAGCCTAATTATTTTAGTGGTTACTTTGTTACAAGTACCGGGAGCATCTTCGAGGGGTTGTCATGGTTTAACCCCAGCCGGCAACTAAGCACCGCACAGCTGCTCGCTCACTCCCCCCCTGCCCCGAGGTGGGATGGGGGAGAGAATCAGAAGTGTGAAAGTGACAAAACTCATGGGTTGAGATAAAAACAGTTTAATAATTTAAAAGAAATAGCAATAATAATAATAAATTTTAAGGAAAGGAGGGAAAAAATGGAGAGAAAAATAAAACCCAAGACAGACAAGTGTTGCAAATGAAAACAGTTGCTCAACACCAACTGACCGATGCCCAGCCAGTCCCCAAGCAGCTCTGCTAAGCTTCCCCCGCTAACATTCTCCCTAGTTTTATTGCTGAGCATGATGCCATACGATATAGGATATCGCTTGGGTCAGTTGGGGTCAGCTGTCCCGGCTGTGTCCCCTCCCAACTCCTTGTGCACCCCCAGCCTCCTCGCTGGTGGGGTGGGGTGAGGAGTAGTAAAGTCCCTGACTCTCTGTAAGCCCTGCTCAGCAATAACTAAAACATCCCTGTGTTACCAACCCTGTTTCCAGCACAAATCCAAAACGTAGCCACACACCAGCTACTATGAAGGAATTTAACTCTGTCCTAGCCAAAAGCTGTACAGATATCTATCAAAAGCTGTCTTAAGGCCTGTGATCAAAAAAACCCACCCAGAAATTAGCTGTTTATGCTACCTATGACCTGTCCTTTTGGAAGGACTGACTGCAACGCTCCTAAGGCTCAACCTCAATTAATCAAATTTTGGGTTTGTGAGATACAGACAGTGGATGAAAGTAAATTGACAAAGCTTAAACTTAAATCGGTTAGCTGCCTTTATTCTTTAGAAGCCAAGTTGTTTGGGGGGTTTCTTAGAAAATGCATAACCACTGAATCTAGTAGCTTCTAAGGAAAACATATCGCTGCATTGCAAAGTCAGTAAAATAAGGCATGGATCTGTTTCTCTTAGTTCTTTGATTGAAATTGGCTTCCTTTTGAATATAAAATGGTTATTTTGTATTGATTGAAATAGGAATATTTTTTTTCTCTTTTTAAAATAATACCCTGAAAGAGATCACACTGTATTAGTATAGCCCTCTGGTTCTAAGTGTTTTATTTTGGGCTCCAGTTTGGTTTATCCTGAGCTTTAAAAATTGCCTTATCTCAGATGTGTCATTGTCTTAGGATGTCATGAATGGGTGGCATAGTTATTTCAATAGTAAGTTCTGGACTGTTTGAGGTCCAAATATTTTAAACAAGTAATAAAAGGAATAAATAAAAGCTCCAAAAATTCTGGAATATGTTATAATTTGTCAGTTGTTCTTATTTTAAATGTGCAGAGGCTATTGTCAAAATAACTAGAGAAGAGGACGACTAGTTATCTGTAATAAAAATACAAGTCATATTGATGTGCGCAATCAGCACAGCAACATTAAATAACCCTGTAAAACTTACTTGGTTATAGAAATTAGGATTACCTGAAAAACGAGTAAGTAATGTATACCTTGGCCATCTAGAGCACGAAACTTCTCGTGAAAGAATGACATAAAATGTATAATTGTATATTTAAAAAATAGATATATTCAGAGAAACAGTGCTGTTTCTAACTAAATATTTATATTCATATCGATCATCTTATTGTTATTTAAAATTAATATAACGAATTGCTATTTGCTTACATATCACTGTTGCCTTTTTTGGGCGTATATATGCATATGGGTAGATTTCAAGAAGATTTCGCAATTATAGCAATTTCCACGAGGTGGTGCTCAAGCAATAAATTTCCAACGGATAATGTAATAACTGATTGTTAACAAGCTGAATTTGAAAATATGGCTGTCAAACAGGTGTTCCTCTCTTTGATACTATATCTAACTTAAGGTGGGAATGATGAGGTCAGGAAGGCTAATGAATTTATTGTGTGGTGGAAAACTTATTTCTCCTTGACCAAAAGACAGAAATACCATTAATTTTTTACAGCATAATAGCAGGGGTTTGTGTCTATTTCGACATGGAATTCTCATAATACTTTTCAGAGCTCATAGTTTTGTTATTCTTTATACGCTGTCCACTTCTGGTTATGAGTAAAGGAACTAGCATTCATAAAGAGATTATAGGAGATGCTCAAAGCAAAGTGCTAGAGAGTTCAATAGATTTAAATAAATCTGTCATAGAAAAATACACTGAGCACTGATTCAGTGGTCATTCAACAGTAAATAAAAAATGTAGACAGTACGGTAATGCAAAGAGGCAGATGATGTGAGAGAATGGCAATGACTATAAACAACGCAGACAGTTTGGCATAAGTGTTTTTACTACTTTGATCAAATAGAGCTTTCTTAGCTGTTTTGCTTGCCAAAGTGCTGCTTCTGTTTTGTTTAGTTTTTTAACATTCTCTGCAAACCCCTTATTCATCTCCTTCTTCAAATTATACAGACCATTTATAATTTAAAGTTCACTGTGACTACCTCTGAAGAAGAGTCGATAATTAACATTGCAGACTTTGTTGTTGTTTCATTCTTAACCATCAAAATGGCAGAACCATATCTGCAATAAAAGCTTGTTTCTTCCTTCCACTTCTGTTCCTTTTTTTTAATCTTTTTAACTCCTGGCCTTTTTTCTTTTTTGTCAACTTAACTGATCAACACAGATTCTGCCAAAAGCACAAGTGGCCTTACCTCTACTGCAAGGGATGTAAAATACAATTTGTACACTCTTCTGGAAAGGAAACTATTTTTAAAGAGCAAACAGGTCTCTCCTAGTTATTTTACTTTCTGACAGCTGATAGAGCAGTAATCATCCTATTTGAATAAACTTGAAGGGTCTGTGAATAAGGAAGTCTCATAGACTTCGTTATGCAGCTGGTTGGGAGTAAAGTGATGACAGATCTGTGAAAAACAAATCAACCTTTCTCTTCTACTTTTATTTAGATATTGCACATGGAGCCTGCCTGCTCTTGTAAGGTATTTAGTCACCAAACTCCTACCCGCATATGTTTGAGGATCTGAGTCCAATTTCATTGATGCTCCATTTTATAGATATTTGGTTCAGCCAATTAGAAACAACAGTCATTTCCAAGATTTCTGTTTGCATTCAGATGTTGAGCACTTCCATTGTTGAATCCAATTTGCATCCCATATGTAGGTTTTACCTTTATTACCAAATTATGTCTGTTTGTTCACTGGATCTTTGTACAGGTACATTTAATAAGGATTTTTGTTTTGGCTGGAAAAATCGCTTCTGCTAGTGACTAAACTGAAATACTCATTTCTTTTGCTTTCTTTTCATTGTTTTCTAACTTATTTGCAGTGAGTAATTACTGACAAAAAAAAATTGATTAACCGTTTAGCTACCGATCAATAAATGCAAGAAGGAACAGAGCAAAAATTATGCTTTAATATCTTTGTAATCCATTGTCAAACTACTATAAACATCTGTTATATGTGTAATGCTACCCGGCTTGTCCGTAACATTTGTGAATAGCTAGCACTTGTTCTTTCCTGTTAAGAGTCCTGTTAGAGAGTCTGGTTAATGTTTGTCATTCTGAAGCTCTGGGATTCCTTTTGTCTTTGAGATGTGGTAGTGGGAGGAAAAGATTCTATAAATGCACTTTGTTTATAATTAATATAAGTTTGAGGACCTCTTCTATACAGAATTTTTTCATGACTTTTTTTAATCTTTGACAAGGCTGTATGTGTGCACTCTTGTGGATGAGAGAGCAATATGGTCTGTCTGCGAGTAAATTAATTTCACCAGAACTCATCTCCTTAGTACTGACTTATTCTGTCTTTTAATTCCACAGTACTGTACAAAGGTAGAATTACAGTTTTCCCACTGGTACTGTTAAATTGCTTCATTACAGGCGCCTTTGCATCTTTCAAGATTTTAACACCTAAAAAAAATTGTTTCTTTCACTTATTATCCCGTGCTCTGCAAAAAAACTGCCTTCGCATTTGCTTTTGACTATTTTAACTCTGTGTATTTGTATTTTCTTTCATCCTTTTCCAGTTCTTGTGGGCATCTGCCTTCGCTATCATGCCAATTGAAAACTAATTAAAACGCCTAGTTGAAGTATATGCAAAGTTTACTTGGCGGCTGTCTCCTGGGGGTTCACAAAGGCTGTATGTGTATATAGGCTTTGAGCGCAACCTAGCAAGAACTTGAGACCCTCATTCTGAAATCTCAGATAGCTGTGGTACAAAGCCAATAGCTCTGAGTATTTCACTATTACATTGGTTAAGCAAACAGCCTGCTCAGATTCAGTAAAATCTGTGGCTTAATTGCAAGCGAGAAAAGGTTAAAGAATTAGCAATTTATTCTTAAAATGGGAGAAAATAACCAAAGAAATGGGTGCAGAAACTTTGTGTTTTACACTGTGATCTGTAATTATTTTGATTCACAAAAGATGAATTGTGAAAGCAGATGGGATAGAATACGTGATTTTCAATATAAATGCTGAAGTGTGTCCTTTCATTTTCTAAAATCAGTTTAGTACCTGTATTTCAATAATGAAACATTGTACTCATTTTCATTACATTATTTAGGTCTTTTTTTTTTCCTCAGTTTTCAAAGTCAAAGTACTAAGAAAATAGTTCATATAGTAGAGATTCATTAGAGGATATGCCTTTGTAACAGATAACTGGAAAAATTGTGAAGTGAATGCCGACATAAATAAAGTACATGCTGTGAGTATTTATCACTAATCTGAGAGCACAACAGTTTTTAAGGCCATTCAACTTTCTAAGAAAAGCCAGTATAAAATCAGTGGTATTAACACTACAGGTCCTGAAAGCCAGAATGCATTAAAGGGTAACTAATAAGACCAGCAAGGCTCATGCGGTGTTTTGAGTCCCCAGCAGAAGTCTGGCAGCGTGGCAGAGGAGTGGGTTACCCTTTCAAGGTATTCACCTCCTAGTGAGCTGGTATTAATTCTTCTGAAATAAGCAGAGCAACACCTTTTTGTTTGTGCCTTCTAATTAACAAGTGAATGTGAATTTGTTATGGGTGTATGGGTGAGAAGGTTCATTCCAGTTCCCGGTGTATCTCCTGAAGTTCTTAACAGCAGTTGTTATTGTGTACATACTGCAAAAGCAGTTTCTAAAGTCTTTCATCTAGGTGGTGATGCAGGAAAACTGGCAGAGTCAAGGCAACCTGAGGAAAAATTTCCCATATTTTCTCCACCTGAGTGTTTTTCACTGTTCACAAGAGTGAAAACGTGTCAAGAGCTTTAAATGACATATTGCCTTGGGAGCCTCTCTTTGTGTGAATATAAACATTCTCTCATGTTAGTCCTTTATTCCACTGTTTTAAATTTTTGCAAGAATTACAAAATTATTTATTAAAATACTTGTTTCTGTGTTTTAGCATTCATTTGATTCCCTATACTGTTTTAACAGGAATTAGCTTTGGCTAATAATCATATTCTATCATATTTTAAAATGCAGACACATATGTATACAATCTATGCTAATTTGAATGTAGCTAATTGCATTTTTGTCTTGGACAGTAGACCTCTTCCCCGCAGGTTTAGTGGAAAGCTTTTAACACTCCTTTGTTTTACAATGTTCAAAATAAAAAAAATATTTTGCAGTTTAGTGTGAGGCCCTCATAAGAAACAAGCCTCTTGTCTCGGGAGTTTGAAGCTTCCTTGGCTTCAGGTGGAAAGTGAGTGAACAATTCGTGTGCTGACTAGCTTTTTTCCTCACACTGCACAGAAAAAAGCAATTCACAGAGGCTGGTAACAGAAGCTCCATACCTAACTTATTTGTACATTGACAGTTGACTGAAAGGGCATGCAGGTTCAAGAATGGGTCAACCATGCTGTTAATTCCTCTCTCAAATATTGTGAACTCTGCAGAATTTTAAAGACTGGATTAGTTTAAATTGTTTACCAAACAGCAGCCTGTGTTCCTCAATGTTCCTGACCCAAATATGTCATGATAACAAATATATCATATAAAGACATAGCAAATCACAATCATTAACTGGTGTGCGAGGCTCAAAATAATTTTTCCTTTTAACAATTTAAAGACATCTCTACTTTAGGATGAAAAATAAACTAGCTGAAACTACTGGTTGTCATATTGACAGATTGATCATTACATTGTTGTCATTTTTAATTTGTAGATTAACAATTTTCGCAGACAAAAGTTGTGCGTTATTTTAAATTTACCTTTTACTTTCATGTTTTCTCTCTTCTTAATCACTGTACTAACTCCCTCAGAAATTACACAAAATTATAGTCTCCCAAATGCTTCTGTGAAAGCCACCTCTGAGTCAGGCTTTTCACAAGCACTCAAAGCTTTACTGCAGCATCTCACTTGATGGAAAGTCATGCAGCTTTTATGTTTCCCCTTCTCTTTTACACATAGTTTCATTTTGGTCATGGGTTATTACTACAAAAATCTCTTTGCCAAAGCCATCGCTCAAACTAGACTTGATTCTGTGATGTAAAACACATAAACATTATAGAAAGCCAATTCAATGATTAAGACATTGGCCTTAGGGATCAAAAAATCCTACATTGACTTTTCAGCCTTTTGCAGATGTAATTTTGAAACCAAACATAAAATTTTAAATAGGTGGCAGGCTAGTGTTCCCAGATGCAGTCTGTTAGCCTCTGTTGTTCATATGCTTAATTGCTGTCTTAACTCTTCATCAGTTTCTTTGTTTGGGGTTTGTTAGAACTTTTAGGCACTGAAATATTACAAATGTTACTGTTCTAGACTGTATTGTACATGGGAGAAATGGAAGACCATGAAAAACGCTAAATCTGTTCTACTTAAAAGATAAATCATATCTATGGAGTTATTTTTGCTCATGTTCATTTTTATTTCCTAAATGTCAGAATGGAATGTAAATACCTTTTTCTAAATTAAGACTAAAACACAATTATTTCCTCCATAGTTCAGTAAGTAAATCTCCTGCTCATCTCAGAAAATTATACATGAGGCTATGTATGCTGACTCAGCTGAAAACTGTATTTTGTGCCTAAATAATCACTTCAAAAGGAAAAACTTTGCATTCTTTCAAGAGAAGCATAATTATATTCTTTCTAGGAGAAAGATTAGAAATGGTAATTCTATAAGTAGGTAGTCATTATTTTATCATTTAGTATTAGCTGTAACAATGTTAGTCATGATGAACTAATGTGGTATTAATATGGATTTCATATGTACTCTCTTAGGAATGTAATTGCAATTCACCATTTTATTCATGTTCAGTCATTCTAGAGTGTTGCTGAATTAACAGATCCTCTTTGCCTTAGTTACTACTCACCTCATTTTATATCAATGACAACTTCTGCTTATGAATACCTCGTACGACTAATAAAATTGAGGTGGAACCAAGAGATTGCAAGCATTTAAACAAAAACCAGAAAATCAACTAATACTTGGGAAGAACATGGTTGATTTTTTTCTGGCCCGTTTGCTGGGAGGGAGTGAAAAGGTAGATGCTTTGCAAATAACAGCTGGACTTACAATGCTCACTAGCCTAAGGAGAGTCTTGCAGACTCTGGAAGTAGCCGTAAGTCAAGAATGAATGACTGAAATGACAAGCGAATTAAGTAACATGAGAAATAGAAACTTTATTTCTTTACGTCACTGCAGGGAACGTTTTTTCTGTTGTCTCAATCTTTTCTAGTTTGGTTTGGGCCTTTTTTCCTTTCTTTAAAAAAAATAAGTTTTAGGATGCAATTTCAAGGTCTGAATGCACAGGTGAAGGATTGCTTGCTTAAGGAAGAAACTCTTCTTCCTCTTCAACATTCAATCGTTTTGCTATCCTGTGATTAAGACACTGCTGGTACTCATGAGGTCTTACTTCAGTTTCATTCAAAAGGCTTTCTGTAGCACAAGTTAAATTCACTTCTTTCCTGATTTAATGAAAAACAAGAAAAAGTGCTATCTTTTTTTTTTTTTCTGGTAGTTTCATAATCGTCTAAGAGATAAAGCCATATATTTCAGTAATGCTCAAGATATATTGTCATGAGAGCACAAGTAAATGCCCATGTCTCCCAGGATAGAATATAGGACATGACAGCACAGGATTTGTGGGTTATACATTCATTTATTGATTGGAGTAAAGATGAGTGTGTTTTTTTTTTTCAACTTGGGAAGAGAAGTACCTCCTGATAATCCAGAAATACCATTCTGTCTTTTGTGTAGACATAAAATTAAATTTATTCTGTAAATCTTTGAGTGTAACTGGGTTTTTTTTGCTGTAGATTGATAAAACCCAGTAGAACCAATTCCAAACTCCATTGAGCTATAAGAAATTTTGTGCTAGGAGAATTTGACTCATACTTCTCTGTAACTGTAAAGAATTTACTAGGAGATGTCAAAATGCTGAGCTATTAAGGACAGCAGCAACTGCAGCTTGACAAGCCTAAGCCACAGTTCAGAGCTCATTAGAGCAGCAAAATTTTGCTGTATCATTGTCTTTATTTCTATTAAAATTTGAGAAAAATCTCATTGTTTTTAAGAATCAAGTATAACCAAGGCAAAAAGATATGCATAGTATGACAGGACAATGTGCTGAAGTCATTGCACAGGAAAAACCAGTGTCAGCAAGAACTAACAGCCTGAAGACCAGTTTCCAATGTAATGCTTTTGGTTCAGGGGGCAACATAATATTTGGCTACATTGACAAAATAAATTGATTTTACCAGTCATGTTGAGAAATGTAACATTGTTTTAAAGGTGGACCTAGTCTAGCAGATCACAAAGGAATGTGTTAAAACCAACACTAGAACCAATATGAGTTGTCATTTTGAAAGATTTTCCTAGAAGGCATGGTGTTAGTGCAGGAAGCACAGAGTGAATTTCATAGTTTGTGCCTGAAGTCAGATGAGACACTTATAATAGTGCTTTTTGGCTTTATAAGCTAAGATTTTTTCTTTTTTTTCCACATCTCCATAAATGTAATCAGTTTCAAGTTCTGGATGTTTTCATCGTTCAAACTTTTAAAGAAGCATTACAACATGTAGACATAAACAATGTAGGGTTTTTTTAAAGCGCTTCAGGACACATCCAGTGTTTAAGTAGGTACTGCAATAGATGACGGTATGCATCTGGTACTATCAAAGTGCACGATTAAGAATCCAGATTTGTTCTATAACTGATGATTAAAAGTGAAGAGGATGAAAAATCTCCAGGTTGAGTAAAGAGCCCTCAAGAGCTACTGAGTAGGAAATGTTTTAACTTGGAGACTGTATCAGAGGTTCAAAGTTAGCTTTGACCTGAATGAATCCTAGGTCCACACTCCTCTCCTTCATTTTGCTACTTGTTTGTCGTCCAGACAGTGTTCATAGTCAACACTTAACACAGCCTTCCAACTGTTTATTCCAATAACTGTCAAATGTATTTAAAATTAAAATTTTCTCATTCGGAAACCTAACAAAATACTAATGAGAATCAGGATGTATTAAGTTCTTTCTGGACTGTATTACGTTTTGTTCCGCAGTGGTGCATTTAAAGTAACTGAGTGTGAACAGCAACCTAAGGTTTGCCCAAAAAAAAAAAGCCCTAGGTCAATGTACCTGCGGGCACTTGAAATCTCAGTATTATTTTAGTTGTCAAAATACTGTTCAGAATCAGATTCTTTTATATATTTGTGAATGGTTTATAAATACATTATACTGAGACAAAACTATTTTGTGAACAAGATTTATAGTCTCTATTTTAGGAATACCACTGATTTTGAACTACAGTTATTTGAGTACAAATGCTTTTAAAAGGAAACATTCTATAGCATTTGTTTCTGATTACACAAATTCTGGTTGTATCCACTCTAGCAGACTCTCACTACAAAATTATTGAAGGTATATCACGATTCAACTTTTTACTATGAAACTTAGGCAACGTCTGTTATTTTACTTCAAAATGTAATTGCTGCTACTGAGAAACCTGCCAGGATTTTTTTTGTTTCTCTTTTTTTGATTAAAAAAAAAGGATTAAAAAAAGGCAAGCCTTTGAATGCAGCAGTAATTACCATATGATTTTATTCTAAAGGCTACCAATAATAAGAATTTGAACTAATAATCTTATCATTTATACTACTTAAAGGGAGGAAGGATTGTAAGGGAGCTCATCATTAGCTGTGGAGACAAAAAATGTAGTTCATAATGTCAAGTCCTACTGTGGCCAGATGTTAGCTGAATATAACACAGTAGTATGTGATATGTTAACTGGAGTGAAACACTTGGATACTATATTCTATCAGCAAAATGAGAAATAGGAGCTAGCTGCTACTAGAATAGGTAACCAGTTTCCTTTGTATAAGCATAGGCAAGTTAATGCTGAAATTTATTTTGACAAATCAAAGCAGTTTCAAGTTATTTGTGCGATTTTAGTGGATATTTTACAGTTTTCTTCTTAATTATACATTTAGCTTAAAAAAAAAATCACAATAAAGCCACAAAATTGATTAACCTCAGGCTTATGACATATCTGCCAGTATTTTAGAATGTTTAATTGTTTATATTCAAATGAAATTTTTCTTTTAGATTTATTGTTAGAAAAGACTCTCTATAAAATAAGCTATTGGCATATTTTGTTTGTTGAGTTAGGTTTTCATCAGTGTCTTTTTCCAGCCATAGTTTCAGTAGGAACAACATCTGGCTCTTTTCCCATAATCAATATAATCTCTTGAGTTCAGTTTCAAAATCAGCTGCAGAGAGTAACAATTAGAGGTTAGTAGACTTGATAGATTTTATAAGAAGCAATTATGTCATTAACAAATTACCAAGTTATCAAGCTGTCTCATAGATAATACAGCAAAAGCTGAAAGCTGTTGGTTGTACAGAAAAAGAGATATGTCTATGATAGGAAGAATATGTTATTAATTGAAGTGAGCTATACAGAGTTAACCTTTAGAGCTTTAGTGATGCCAGCAGTCAGGTGCTATATCTAATAATGGATTTTAGAAGCAAGACAGAGAGATCCTATTTTGTTACCTAAACAAGACTAGGTGGACTACAGGAATCTAAATGTAGCATTTATGTATTAAAAACCCTAGATTGCTATTACCTGACAATTATTATTATTTACAAGCTTCTTTGGCATAGAATCAGGTGCCTTCTGTGGGAAGTCATAGATTCTGAGCTGTGGGCTACCTATCTGTGTTACATTAAACAGTGTTCAGGCAGACTCTATGCTTGGATTCTGCACGGCCAATGGAGCACGAGATGTCTTAGGGTTATTCATTCATGCTGGTATAGTGACTCTTGAAGGACTTGGGAAGGCTAGTTGTCTTGGGGTAGGAGTGTCACCCAATGGCACGTTTCGACTGGGATCTTAGTAGGTTTTTTCCTCTACTGTTTCTCAATTATCCATAATTTGTCCCTAACCATCTGAAAACCTGGATATGATGCCCTCCAAGGAGACAGCATCTGTGGACTTCATCCTTTCAGTTACAGCAAGGATCTGAATTTTCTCTTCTGCTCTGAGTAATGCTCCAACTGCTATTCTAAATGTCAGCACCTCAACCAAAAGTACCCACACTGTAAGTGAGGAAAATAAGCTCTATTCAGTTCTTTAAAAGATGAGAATGTGGGTATGCAAACATTTGAGAGACTAGATCTGAAGTGGTTGATCCCAAGTTTCTCCCTAAAATCTTGAATAACACTGTTAAGAGGCAGGAGTTGTGGATGGGCTCTGTCCCCAGAACTACCCTCTGGGCTAGTTCTCGGTGACTTTTCTTCAAGTAGCATATAGGTTATGCTGCTAATTAATTAACAGACAAAGCAATACTATTTTGATCCAAAACAGGCTGCACATTTTTATTTAAGAAAATGCACTTTTTCTTCACCTTCTAGGGTATAAACTGCAAAGTTATGTAAAATTATCTAACAAGTTATGTAAAAATATTGCAAAAAGAAAAAATTGGGAAAAGTTTAAAAGTTAAAAAGTAACTTTGCATATCAATGCAAAGAGATGTGATGTAACATCAGATACATGAGATTCATTTCTAAATATCCAACCAGTAATCTAAAATGGGCATAGGACTATGGGTCCTAATAACTTCCTACATGCAAACCAAAGTGATCAAAAAATTCAGAATTGTTGTACTATTTAGATCAAAAGCCATAGAGGAACAGAAGAATACAGAAGTACAACAGAAGTACAATTTTTACTTGAATGTTTTGGAGTAAGATATTTGGTATGACTAAGCCACTTGAGCAGGATTGACTAGAACTGCTTGTGTGTATTCGTTCTAAAATTCATACACTTTAATGAGCAGTGTAGGATCTTCAGTCTCTACCAACCATAGAGATTAAATTGTTTTCAGACACAGTATGGAAAAATAAACCATGTATGTGTCATACTTTCTGTTATATCCCAAGATATGTATGTCGTGTCATTTACAAAAAAAATGCAAATACCTAAAATCAGAACCATATTAAGCTATGGAATAGAAGTCATATGTAGCTTTAAGGATAGAGAGAAAAGGAAATGACACAAATATCATCTGTACCATGGGATATTCCAGTTCATAGCCCAGGACTGTACACAAAGCAGAGGAAGGAGAAATAGGGAATTCCATTTAAGGTATAAAAGGAGCAAGATGTTGAAAATACCTGGTCTAAATGGCTAACATCATCTAAGCAACTGAAGCAGGAAAGTTGTATCTTTAAGAATTTTCCAGGCTATGTCAAAAGTTGCGTAAATTACAGGGGCAAACTAGAGAACGGCTGAGCTGCTAATTCTTATAGCTAAGTATAATTTCAAAAATTATGCATTTGGTCATTTTATCCTTTTGTAACTTTGTTTCATTATCAAAGGTTATGTTATCCGTGGATGTGACAGAATAATTCATCATATAATTGTTCCTATGGGTTTGGCAATACTTCTAGTTCAAGTTCTGAGTAGTTGAAGCAGATTGCTGAGCTTTGAAAGACTACAGACATCCATGGCACAACTGGATGCTCCTCTATTGACCTTTATTGTTCTTAATTCTAAGAGCTGGTAATGCAACTCACTAAAGTTAGGAGCAATGGCTTAAATGAGACTATCATAGGGTAATTCTTCAGTGTACTCCAGAACAGTACAATTCTTACCCAGAACCCAGATTCCCTGTAAGTGAATACAGCTTTGTAGTTCATTATTTCCATCTGTCTTTCTGATTTCTGATTCTACTAAATTACATAGCATTACACATAAGATCTTATGGATGATTTTTCTAATCGCTGCATTTTTTTATTTGTGCTTAATTGTTTTTCTTACTTTTAGAAATTTTATTCTTACTTCAAATCTTAATATGTTAAAATGACTAAAAATTTTCAAGTAATGCTTTATGTGTGTTCTGTAGGTATTGCAAATGATTCATTCAAGCCAAATATATGCTACAGCTAACATGCAGAAAAATTACAAGTATTTATATAACTTTGAAGAGTATTAAGGCTACTTAATCTTTGAGTGACATCAATATGGACCCAATTAGCACAGTTTTCAGCCACTTCATAATTCAAAAGAATGTGATCATTCAGCTGGAAGCATATTTGACAGAAACTCCATAGTCATGAAGGTAAAAGCTTGCAAGATCACCCAGTAGGATGGAGCAGCTGTCATTCTTTCATCAGTGCTGTTGAATACTAATGTCAAGGTCAGAAGAGTGTAATTTTAGGCTGCCAAAATATTGTTGGATTTGATCTGCTAGCAATGTTTAAAAAGAAAGTAACAAAATAAAAATTCATATACAACTTTGATATGATAGCTATGAAGTTTCAGGTGCCTCCCCCACTGCAAATATTCTGAATCATTTACTGCTTTGATTGGCACTTTTGTATGTGTTTTTCTAATTCTGATATTTGTTTTAAATATCATCCTCCTCGTCTAACATAAAAATTACAACTGTATACGTATTTTACAAATTCTGCATGTTATTTTAAATGCTGATGTGGGTGACTTTGTCTTCAAAATGTGTCACAATTATAGCAAAGATTTGGATGTAAAAATATCTGAATGCTTAATTTAGACATATCAAATTGGCATGTATAAAAAAAATCTCAATGCTTAATTTAGACATATCAAATTGGCATGTATAATAAAATGATAGATTTGTCTTTACTCACACTTTTCATTTACATAGCATGATCATGCTAAGCGGGGATTCTTACTGCTGTCTCCATCTACCTAATAAGCACATACAGACAAGATGGACACAGGCTGTTCTCAGAGTATCTTCTAAATCATAAAATGATGAGACCACGCAATGACCACAGCTTTTCAACAAGGCAAATTCCTACTAAATATTAGGAAAGACAGTTTCACAGTGAGGATGGTCAAGCATTTGTAGCAGGCTGTCCAGAGAAGCTGTTAAATTTTTAGATTTGGAGATACTCAGAACCCAGTTGAGTGGTTCCTCACAAGATGTTCTGAGCAACCAAACCTAGGTTGTCTCTGCTTTGTGTAGGTAGGCTCAAACAGATGACCTCCAGACTTCCCTTCTTCCTTCCAACCTCCAATGTTCCATGATTCTGTCATTTCCATTTTGAAAAAACTTATTTATGTAATTGAGATAAAGTTTTTAAAACTGTCAAGTAAGAGTATGATTTTGAAAATACAGGCTTATGTAATCCTTAGGTTATGAAAGATATTTAGGAACCTGAAAGTCACCCCTTTTGTGAAAGGGTGTATCTCTTCCATGTCACCTTTCAGGAAGTTTAACTTTGATTCTCCAGTTCACACTACTGCATTGCTGCTAGCTACATATACTCTTCATTAATAGCTTCACTTACTCCTCTATCCAAATAGTAGAGTTCCCAAATGAATGAGTTAAATCTATCAACTGATACTGCTGTAGTAGTTTAAATCTGTACATAATTATAACACAAAATTGGTTACTCAACTTTCTAAACACAGAAGTTCTAGAAAAACAAAGTCATGCAAGCTCATATTTTCATATCAAGTAGGTAGCTTTTTTAGTTCAGTTTTGGGTTTATATTTAAGTGCTTTTTGGTTTTGATTGATTTTACATTACATGAATATGTCAATGAGCAGTGGCAAACAATACCTCAGTAGGATTGCTTTTCAGATCCAGATACATCTTTGAAAGATGTCTAAAATGACATGTTTGCAGTAAAATATACATGGCCGGGTGAACTTTTGTGGTCTTATCTTGCGCCTCAGTAATTTTAAAACAGAAACCAAAGCCTTTGTTCTGATAAACTAGACATCTTCCTAAAATATATTTATTAAAATGAAATATTCAAAGATTCCAAAGAGCAAGTATACATACAGCAAATGTATTCTTTTCCTCCTGTGCATAGTTAACTTTCATTCATATTAATGGGGTTATGAACATGCTTCAAGCAGAGAAGGCTATCATTTTTAAAACCTGTGTATTGAATATTTGGTTTGGTTAAATTTGTCTGTTTACTACAGTAGGAAAAAAATAGTTGCTGGCAGGTAATCCTTCTTTTGAGTTTAACTCTTTTATTAATATCCTTATGTCTGAATTCACTAGTGAGTATTTTGAGAAAGATTTTAAAGCCTTGAGAATATTTGAGAAAAGATAACTACATGGCATTTTCATAATTAAAATATTTTTATACAGCTGAACTCCACTGTCTGACGCTTTTTGATTGTTTTCTTTCTTTCTCTTAGTCAGACAAGTTCTTTTCTCCAAAATGAACAAGCAATGTTTATGCAAATCTAAAACAAGTATGCTAATCTCCAGTAACTTTAAAAGGTGGTATTGATACCAAATTAAGAATATCTACTTTATTTGTATAAAGGAGAGTTTTTAAGAAAAAAAAAAAAACAAAACAAACCCAGTCAAATGTTAATAAGAACTGAAAAAAGATTGATGTAATTTGAAACTTAAGTCATAAGTTGTTCTTGCTTACATCTAGTAAAAAACAGTCACAGAGGTTGGCAACAATACATATCTTCTCTACATTGCCTAGTCTTGTTCATAATGCATGCCTAATATTTAAAGATAGTCTCTTCAAAATAGTTCTTATGTTTAAAAAGCTGTTTAGCCAAAACATCGTTATGAGTGGTGTCCGTAATTTATTTGAAAACAAACTTGTCACAATTTTATTAGGTGCTGTGGTATTTTCTGTGCTGCTGAACAGCAGACTGTGTGTGTTTGTTTATTATTGTTTTCCTGTCTAATTGAGATCAAATTCACCAAATGCTTAGGTTTTACATGTAGTGGAAAGACATCTGTAATCATATAATTCATGTCTTACGATTCTTCCTTAAACTGTACACTTTAGGGTACATATGTTGACATGTTAGTGGTATACTGAATATTGGATAGGCATCAAGGTAATTGTCAGTGACAAACACCATCAGAAAGACAAATTCTCACAAGTTTGTCTTTTGTAACAGCCAATGCCTGTGTGATACTGCTTTCAAATGCAGTTATGTGTTTAAGTGAGTTGAGGGAAAAGAAAACTGTAACTCAAAGGACATTGTTTTGTTCAAAATGTAGCGGAATTGCTATATCCATATCCTTTCAATTCACAGTGTCTTCATAGGATTCTATAATTTCTCTAAATTCCTTATTTTCTGCAGTGAAGCTCCTCTATAGAAAGAAGTGACTGTACAAGTCTGGCACCATGCAGTGGCTGCCTTTCAGTTCAAGATCCCTAGCTATCTCAGAAATGATGATACTCTAGACTAAGGAGTTGTTTATTATAGTTTAGAAGTGTACCTGATTTGTATGAATTCAGTGCTTTCATACTTAAAGTAGTTATTAATCAATTAATCTCTGTACTGAATACGAAATAATCAAGATACATACAATAATTGCAGTGTAAATTCTGAAAGTTTCCAGGAGTTTTCATGTGATCTTGGCACTCTGTAAATGAAATGCTTTTACAGAACTCTTGCTAGCAACCTGCTCGTACATTTTAATGGTTAAAAACAAGCCCTTGAGCTCTATGGTGCATGTCTGAAATCTACGGCATATATGCATTTCTTTTATGCATGTAGGTAGTGATACACACGTGTGTATTTTTAATGTTTGTATAAATGTGCTTAGTTTTAGCAGTTCACATGTATTTTCATATATTCAGCACACCTTTCCATTCCCTTTGGAAAGAAGTATGATTTCTGGTTTTATTCTGGCGTTAGAGATTAATTTGAATTTAAAAGATTTCAATAATTTCAGTTTGTTTTCAGTAATTTAAGCTCACTGTTACCCTTCTGAAAATCTGAGGTCGTTAAACATACAGCATGGATGATGCATATGTGACCCTTTGGCACCGTACGTTTGGTAGTCGCTGTTTATATGTGCAATAAAATCCTGATCAATCTCTGACACTTACTACAAGCTTCCTGCTGCTTAGAAATGTGTACTGTAATAGCATTTGTATGTTTTCTTTTCCCTTAAGAGTTCAGTTATGCTACTTCACAGGAGCAAAGAAAATTAGAAATAACATCACAGACACTGAGAGAGAAATAAATAAAGTAACAATTTGTGAACTCTTCCAGACAGATCTTTACCTATGAATGCAGGAGTCTCTATGTATAGGTACAATGTGAATATAACTTAAGTAGGAATTAGATTTATATGTTGCATGTGTAAAAATAGTTATTTAATTTTACACATTACTGTTTAAATTGTAAGAACCTGACCTTTTTCTCTTACCAATAACTAGACCACAAGAGACACCACTTAGTAAGTACACTCCTTGAAGATGAAATTAATATCTTCAAATTTTAGAAGGTGGAGTTTTTTTCCTTTCTTGAGCATTTGAGTTGAAAGACTATAATTCGTTAATCATTTTGTGAAAGATAATCTGCTGAATTTTAATAGGGCAATAATAGGCAAAAATTACCAGATTGTCATTGATTTTGCCTTTTTAGTGTGGCAGACAGGTAATAGAGTTTCTGGGATATGTGAACATACAGAAAATAAATATAGAGAGCATACAACCATTTAACCAGTTTAGAATAATAGAATTTCACTGGGGG